>NW_027315857.1:22972310-23012310 GCF_026437365.1 Eucyclogobius newberryi | reverse complement strand
TGGTTTAGTCCTTCTTAAATCTCCCCTCATAACAAAGACGTTTTGTGGAGCAGATGCGTCACTCTGACTCGTCGTGCGAAGCTGAAATTAAACTTCCGCGGCGTCAGAGATCATGTCTCTGGGTTTATTTTGAGCCGCAGATTTTGACAAACGAGGATTACGGCTCCGACGAGACGCGGATTTTCACAGACTCCGCCCCCGAGCTCCAAAACAAACGAATCAGAGGCCAAGAATAAAACTGAACACCCGCAGGGTTTCTTTTCATCTCAAAAGAATGAAAACTTATGATAATGAGTTGTGTTCCTGAGTCATCTGTAGCCATAGAAGAGATCAGGGAGGGCATCTGAGGTCAAACTGGGAGGGCATCTGAGGTCAAACTGGGAGGGCATCTGAGGTCAAACTGGGAGGGCGTCTGAGGTCAAGCTGGGAGGGCATCTGAGGTCAAACTGGGAGGGCGTCTGAGGTCAAGCTGGGAGGGCGTCTGAGGTCAAGTTGGGAGGTTGTCTGAGGTCAAGTTGGGAGGGCGTCTCAGGTCAAGCTGGGAGGGCGTCTGAGGTCAAACTGGGAGGGCGTCTGAGGTCAAACTGGGAGGGCGTCTGAGGTCACGTTGGGAGGGCGTCTGAGGTCAAGTTGGGAGGGCATCTGAGGTCAAACTGGGAGGGCGTCTGAGGTCAAACTGGGAGGGCGTCTGAGGTCAAGTTGGGAGGGCGTCTGAGGTCAAGTTGGGAGGGCATCTGAGGTCAAACTGGGAGGGCGTCTGAGGTCAAACTGGGAGGGCGTCTGAGGTCAAGTTGGGAGGGCGTCTGAGGTCAAGTTGGGAGGGCATCTGAGGTCAAACTGGGAGGGCATCTGAGGTCAAACTGGGAGGGCGTCTGAGGTCAAGCTGGGAGGGCGTCTGAGGTCAAGTTGGGAGGTTGTCTGAGGTCAAGTTGGGAGGGCGTCTGAGGTCAAGCTGGGAGGGCGTTTGAGGTCAAACTGGGAGGGCGTCTGAGGCCAAGCTGGGAGGGCATCTGAGGTCAAACTGGGAGGGCATCTGAGGTCAAGCTGGGAGGGCATCTGAAGTCAAGCTGGGAGGGCGTCTGAGGTCAAACTGGGAGGGCATCTGAGGTCAAGTTGGGAGGGCGTCTGAGGTCAAGCTGGGAGGGCATCTGAGGTCAAGCTGGGAGGGCATCTGAGGTCAAGTTGGGAGGGCATCTGAGGTCAAGTTGGGAGGGCGTCTGAGGTCAAGCTGGGAGGGAATCTGAGGTCAAGCTGGGAGGGCATCTGAGGTCAAGTTGGGAGGGCGTCTGAGGTCAAGTTGGGAGGGCGTCTGAGGTCAAGCTGGGAGGGCATCTGAGGTCAAGTTGGGAGGGCGTCTGAGGTCAAGTTGGGAGGGCGTCTGAGGTCAAGCTGGGAGGGCATCTGAGGTCAAGTTGGGAGGGCGTCTGAGGTCAAGTTGGGAGGGCGTCTGAGGTCAAGCTGGGAGGGCGTCTGAGGTCAAGTTGGGAGGGCGTCTGAGGTCAAGTTGGGAGGGCGTCTGAGGTCAAGTTGGGAGGGCGTCTGAGGTCAAACTGGGAGGGCGTCTGAGGCCAAGCTGGGAGGGCATCTGAGGTCAAACTGGGAGGGCATCTGAGGTCAAGCTGGGAGAGCATCTGAGGTCAAGTTGGGAGGGCGCCTGAGGTCAAGCTGGGAGGGCGTCTGAGGTCAAGTTGGGAGGGCGTCTCAGGTCAAGCTGGGAGGGCATCTGAGGTCAAACTGGGAGGGCGTCTGAGGTCAAACTGGGAGGGCGTCTGAGGTCAAGTTGGGAGGGCGTCTGAGGTCAAGTTGGGAGGGCATCTGAGGTCAAACTGGGAGGGCGTCTGAGGTCAAGCTGGGAGGGCGTTTGAGGTCAAACTGGGAGGGCGTCTGAGGCCAAGCTGGGAGGGCATCTGAGGTCAAACTGGGAGGGCATCTGAGGTCAAGCTGGGAGGGCATCTGAGGTCAAGCTGGAAGGGCGTCTTAGGTCAAACTGGGAGGGCGTCTGAGGTCAAGTTGGGAGGGCGTCTGAGGTCAAGCTGGGAGCGCATCTGAGGTCAAGCTGGGAGGGCATCTGAGGTCAAGTTGGGAGGGCATCTGAGGTCAAGTTGGGAGGGCGTCTGAGGTCAAGTTGGGAGGGCGTCTGAGGTCAAGCTGGGAGGGCATCTGAGGTCAAGTTGGGAGGGCGTCTGAGGTCAAGTTGGGAGGGCATCTGAGGTCAATCTGGGAGGGCATCTGAGGTCAAGTTGGGAGGGCGTCTGAGGTCAAATTGGGAGGGCGTCTGAGGTCAAGCTGGGAGGGCGTCTGAGGTCAAGTTGGGAGGGCGTCTGAGGTCAAGTTGGGAGGGCGTCTGAGGTCAAGTTGCGAGGGCGTCTGAGGTCAAACTGGGAGGGCGTCTGAGGTCAAGCTGGGAGAGCATCTGAGGTCAAGTTGGGAGGGCGCCTGAGGTCAAGCTGGGAGGGCGTCTGAGGTCAAGTTGGGAGGGCATCTGAGGTCAAACTGGGAGGGCATCTGAGGTCAAACTGGGAGGGCGTCTGAGGTCAAGCTGGGAGGGCGTCTGAGGTCAAGTTGGGAGGTTGTCTGAGGTCAAGTTGGGAGGGCGTCTGAGGTCAAGCTGGGAGGGCGTCTGAGGTCAAACTGGGAGGGCGTCTGAGGTCAAACTGGGATGGCATCTGAGGTCAAGCTGGGAGGGCATCTGAGGTCAAGTTGGGAGGGCGTTTGAGGTCAAACTGGGAGGGCGTCTGAGGTCAAGTTGGGAGGGCGTCTGAGGTCAAGCTGGGAAGGCATCTGAGGTCAAGCTGGGAGGGCATCTGAGATCAAGTTGGGAGGGCATCTGAGGTCAAGTTGGGAGGGCGTCTGAGGTCAACTTGGGAGGGCATCTGAGGCCAAACTGGGAGAGCATCTGAGGTCAAGCTGGGAGGGCGTCTGAGGTCAAGTTGGGAGGGCATCTGAGGTCAAACTGGGAGGGCGTCTGAGGTCAAGTTGGGAGGGCGTCTGAGGTCAAGTTGGGAGGGCGTCTGAGGTCAAACTGGGAGGGCGTCTGAGGCCAAGCTGGGAGGGCATCTGAGGTCAAACTGGGAGGGCATCTGAGGTCAAGCTGGGAGGGCATCTGAGGTCAAGTTGGGAGGGCGCCTGAGGTCAAACTGGGAGGGCATCTGAGATCAAGCTGGGAGGGCGTCTGAGGTCAAACTGGGAGGGCGCCTGAGGTCAAGTTGGGAGAGCGTCTGAGGTCAAGTTGGGAGGTTGTCTGAGGTCAAGTTGGGAGGGCGTCTGAGTTCAAGCTGGGAGGGCGTCTGAGGTCAAATTGGGAGGGCGTCTGAGGTCAAATTGGGAGGGCGTCTGAGGTCAAGTTGGGAGGGAATCTGAGGTCAAACTGGGAGGGCGTCTGAGGTCAAGTTGGGAGGGCGTCTGAGGTAAACTGGGAGGGCGTCTGAGGTCAAGTTGGGAGGGCGTCTGAGGTCAAGTTGGGAGGGCGTCTGAGGTCAAGTTGGGAGGGCGTCTGAGGTCAACTTGGGAGGGCATCTGAGGCCAAGCTGGGAGAGCATCTGAGGTCAAGCTGGGAGGGCGTCTGAGGTCAAGTTGGGAGGGCGTCTGAGGTCAAGCTGGGAGGGCGTCTGAGGTCAAGCTGGGAGGGCGTCTGAGGTCAAGTTGGGAGGGCGTCTGAGGTCAAGCTGGGAGGGCGTCTGAGGTCAAACTGGGAGGGCGTCTGAGGCCAAGCTGGGAGGGCATCTGAGGTCAAACTGGGAGGGCGTCTGAGGTCAAGCTGGGAGGGCGTTTGAGGTCAAACTGGGAGGGCGTCTGAGGCCAAGCTGGGAGGGCATCTGAGGTCAAACTGGGAGGGCATCTGAGGTCAAGCTGGGAGGGCATCTGAGGTCAAGCTGGAAGGGCGTCTTAGGTCAAACTGGGAGGGCGTCTGAGGTCAAGTTGGGAGGGCGTCTTAGGTCAAGCTGGGAGGGCGTCTGAGTTCAAGTTGGGAGGGCGTCTGAGGTCAAACTGGGAGGGCGTCTGAGGCCAAGCTGGGAGGGCATCTGAGGTCAAACTGGGAGGGCATCTGAGGTCAAGCTGGGAGAGCATCTGAGGTCAAGTTGGGAGGGCATCTGAGGTCAAACTGGGAGGGCATCTGAGGTCAAACTGGGAGGGCGTCTGAGGTCAAGCTGGGAGGGCGTCTGAGGTCAAGTTGGGA
Source organism: Eucyclogobius newberryi (assembly GCF_026437365.1). NCBI lineage: Eukaryota > Metazoa > Chordata > Actinopteri > Gobiiformes > Gobiidae > Eucyclogobius > Eucyclogobius newberryi. The sequence continues at coordinate 23,008,133 of NW_027315857.1, read as the reverse complement.
GGTTGTCTGAGGTCAAGTTGGGAGGGCGTCTGAGGTCAAGCTGGGAGGGCGTCTGAGGTCAAACTGGGAGGGCGTCTGAGGTCAAACTGGGATGGCATCTGAGGTCAAGCTGGGAGGGCATCTGAGGTCAAGTTGGGAGGGCGTTTGAGGTCAAACTGGGAGGGCGTCTGAGGTCAAGTTGGGAGGGCGTCTGAGGTCAAGCTGGGAAGGCATCTGAGGTCAAGCTGGGAGGGCATCTGAGGTCAAGTTGGGAGGGCATCTGAGGTCAAACTGGGAGGGCATCTGAGGTCAAGCTGGGAGGGCATCTGAGGTCAAGTTGGGAGGGCGCCTGAGGTCAAACTGGGAGGGCATCTGAGATCAAGCTGGGAGGGCGTCTGAGGTCAAACTGGGAGGGCGTCTGAGGTCAAGTTGGGAGGGCGTCTGAGGTCAAGTTGGGAGGTTGTCTGAGGTCAAACTGGGAGGGCGTCTGAGGTCAAGTTGGGAGAGCGTCTGAGGTCAAGTTGGGAGGTTGTCTGAGGTCAAGTTGGGAGGGCGTCTGAGGTCAAGCTGGGAGGGCGTCTGAGGTCAAGCTGGGAGGGCGTCTGAGGTCAAACTGGGAGGGCGTCTGAGGTCAAACTGGGATGGCATCTGAGGTCAAGCTGGGAGGGCATCTGAGGTCAAGTTGGGAGGGCGTTTGAGGTCAAACTGGGAGGGCGTCTGAGGTCAAGTTGGGAGGGCGTCTGAGGTCAAGCTGGGAAGGCATCTGAGGTCAAGCTGGGAGGGCATCTGAGGTCAAGTTGGGAGGGCATCTGAGGTCAAGTTGGGAGGGCATCTGAGGTCAACTTGGGAGGGCATCTGAGGCCAAACTGGGAGAGCATCTGAGGTCAAACTGGGAGGGCGTCTGAGGTCAAGCTGGGAGGGCGTCTGAGGTCAAGTTGGGAGGTTGTCTGAGGTCAAGTTGGGAGGGCGTCTGAGGTCAAGCTGGGAGGGCGTCTGAGGTCAAACTGGGAGGGCGTCTGAGGTCAAACTGGGATGGCATCTGAGGTCAAGCTGGGAGGGCATCTGAGGTCAAGTTGGGAGGGCGTTTGAGGTCAAACTGGGAGGGCGTCTGAGGTCAAGTTGGGAGGGCGTCTGAGGTCAAGCTGGGAAGGCATCTGAGGTCAAGCTGGGAGGGCATCTGAGGTCAAGTTGGGAGGGCATCTGAGGTCAAGTTGGGAGGGCGTCTGAGGTCAACTTGGGAGGGCATCTGAGGCCAAACTGGGAGAGCATCTGAGGTCAAGCTGGGAGGGCGTCTGAGGTCAAGTTGGGAGGGCATCTGAGGTCAAACTGGGAGGGCGTCTGAGGTCAAGTTGGGAGGGCGTCTGAGGTCAAGCTGGGAGGGCGTCTGAGGTCAAACTGGGAGGGCGTCTGAGGCCAAGCTGGGAGGGCATCTGAGGTCAAACTGGGAGGGCATCTGAGGTCAAGCTGGGAGGGCATCTGAGGTCAAGTTGGGAGGGCGCCTGAGGTCAAACTGGGAGGGCATCTGAGATCAAGCTGGGAGGGCGTCTGAGGTCAAACTGGGAGGGCGTCTGAGGTCAAGTTGGGAGGGCGTCTGAGGTCAAGTTGGGAGGGCGTCTGAGGTCAAGTTGGGAGGTTGTCTGAGGTCAAACTGGGAGGGCGTCTGAGGTCAAGTTGGGAGAGCGTCTGAGGTCAAGTTGGGAGGTTGTCTGAGGTCAAGTTGGGAGGGCGTCTGAGGTCAAGCTGGGAGGGCGTCTGAGGTCAAATTGGGAGGGCGTCTGAGGTCAAGTTGGGAGGGCGTCTGAGGTCAAGTTGGGAGGTTGTCTGAGGTCAAGTTGGGAGGGCGTCTGAGGTCAAGCTGGGAGGGCGTCTGAGGTCAAATTGGGAGGGCGTCTGAGGTCAAGTTGGGAGGGCGTCTGAGGTCAAGTTGGGAGGGCGTCTGAGGTAAACTGGGAGGGCGTCTGAGGTCAAGTTGGGAGGGCGTCTGAGGTCAAGTTGGGAGGGCGTCTGAGGTCAACTTGGGAGGGCATCTGAGGCCAAGCTGGGAGGGCGTCTGAGGTCAAGTTGGGAGGGCGTCTGAGGTCAAGCTGGGAGCGCGTCTGAGGTCAAGCTGGGAGGGCGTCTGAGGTCAAGTTGGGAGGGCGTCTGAGGTCAAGCTGGGAGGGCGTCTGAGGTCAAGCTGGGAGGGCGTCTGAGGTCAAACTGGGAGGGCGTCTGAGGTCAAACTGGGATGGCATCTGAGGTCAAGCTGGGAGGGCATCTGAGGTCAAGTTGGGAGGGCGTTTGAGGTCAAACTGGGAGGGCGTCTGAGGTCAAGTTGGGAGGGCGTCTGAGGTCAAGCTGGGAAGGCATCTGAGGTCAAGCTGGGAGGGCATCTGAGGTCAAGTTGGGAGGGCATCTGAGGTCAAGTTGGGAGGGCGTCTGAGGTCAACTTGGGAGGGCATCTGAGGCCAAACTGGGAGAGCATCTGAGGTCAAGCTGGGAGGGCGTCTGAGGTCAAGTTGGGAGGGCATCTGAGGTCAAACTGGGAGGGCATCTAAGGTCAAGTTGGGAGGGCGTCTGAGGTCAAGTTGGGAGGGCGTTTGAGGTCAAGTTGGGAGGGCGTCTGAGGTCAAGTTGGGAGGGCGTCTGAGGTCAAGCTGGAAGGGCGTCTGAGGTCAAACTGGGAGGGCGTCTGAGGCCAAGCTTGGAGGGCATCTGTGGTCAAACTGGGAGGGCATCTGAGGTCAAGCTGGGAGGGCATCTGAGGTCAAGTTGGGAGGGCGCCTGAGGTCAAACTGGAAGGGCATCTGAGATCAAGCTGGGAGGGCGTCTGAGGTCAAACTGGGAGGGCGTCTGAGGTCAAGTTGGGAGGGCGTCTGAGGTCAAGTTGGGAGGGCGTCTGAGGTCAAGTTGGGAGGTTGTCTGAGGTCAAACTGGGAGGGCGTCTGAGGTCAAGTTGGGAGAGCGTCTGAGGTCAAGTTGGGAGGTTGTCTGAGGTCAAGTTGGGAGGGCGTCTGAGGTCAAGCTGGGAGGGCGTCTGAGGTCAAATTGGGAGGGCGTCTGAGGTCAAGTTGGGAGGGCGTCTGAGGTCAAGTTGGGAGGGCATCTGAGGTCAAACTGGGAGGGCGTCTGAGGTCAAGTTGGGAGGGCGTCTGAGGTAAACTGGGAGGGCGTCTGAGGTCAAGTTGGGAGGGCGTCTGAGGTCAAGTTGGGAGGGCGTCTGAGGTAAAGTTGGGAGGGCGTCTGAGGTCAACTTGGGAGGGCATCTGAGGCCAAGCTGGGAGAGCATCTGAGGTCAAGCTGGGAGGGCGTCTGAGGTCAAGTTGGGAGGGCGTCTGAGGTCAAGCTGGGAGGGCGTCTGAGGTCAAGCTGGGAGGGCGTCTGAGGTCAAGTTGGGAGGGCGTCTGAGGTCAAGCTGGGAGGGCGTCTGAGGTCAAACTGGGAGGGCGTCTGAGGCCAAGCTGGGAGGGCATCTGAGGTCAAACTGGGAGGGCATCTGAGGTCAAGCTGGGAGGGCATCTGAGGTCAAGTTGGGAGGGCGCCTGAGGTCAAACTGGGAGGGCATCTGAGGTCTAGCTGGGAGGGCGTCTGAGGTCAAACTGGGAGGGCGTCTGAGGTCAAGTTGGGAGGGCGTCTAAGGTCAAGTTGGGAGGGCGTCTGAGGTCAAGTTGGGAGGTTGTCTGAGGTCAAACTGGGAGGGCGTCTGAGGTCAAGTTGGGAGGGCATCTGAGGTCAAACTGGGAGGGCATCTGAGGTCAAGTTGGGAGGGCATCTGAGGTCAAACTGGGAGGGCATCTGAGGTCAAGCTGGTGGGCGTCTGAGGTCAAGTTGGGAGGTTGTCTAAGGTCAAGTTAGGAGGGCGTCTGAGGTCAAGCTGGGAGGGCGTCTGAGGTCAAATTGGGAGGGCGTCTGAGGTCAAGTTGGGAGGGCGTCTGAGGTCAAGTTGGGAGGGCATCTGAGGTCAAACTGGGAGGGCGTCTGAGGTCAAGTTGGGAGGGCGTCTGAGGTCAAACTGGGAGGGCGTCTCAGGTCAAGTTGGGAGGGTGTCTGAGGTCAAGTTGGGAGGGCATCTGAGGTCAAACTGGGAAGGCATCTGAGGTCAAACTGGGAGGGCGTCTGAGGTCAAGCTGGGAGGGCGTCTGAGGTCAAGTTGGGAGGGCGTCTGAGGTCAAACTGGGAGGGCATCTGAGGTCAAACTGGGAGGGCGTCTGAGGTCAAGTTGGGAGGGCGTCTGAGGTCAAGTTGGGAGGGCATCTGAGGTCAAACTGGGAGGGCATCTGAGGTCAAACTGGGAGGGCGTCTGAGGTCAAGCTGGGAGGGCGTCTGAGGTCAAGTTGGGAGGTTGTCTGAGGTCAAGTTGGGAGGGCGTCTGAGGTCAAGCTGGGAGGGCGTCTGAGGTCAAACTGGGAGGGCGTCTGAGGTCAAGTTGAGAGGGCGTCTGAGGTCAAGTTGGTAGGGCATCTGAGGTCAAGTTGGGAAGGCATCTGAGGTCAAACTGGGAGGGCGTCTGAGTTCAAGTTGGGAGGGCGTCTGAGGCCAAACTGGGAGGGCCTTTTGAGGTCAAGTTGGGAGGGTGTCTGAGGTCAAGTTGGGAGGGCGTTTGAGGTCAAGTTGGGAGGGCGTCTGAGGCCAAACTGGGAGGGCCTTTTCAGGTCAAGTTGGGAGGGCGTCAGAGGTCAAGTTGGGAGGGCGTTTGAGGTCAAGTTGGGAGGGCGTCTGAGGCCAAACTGGGAGGGCCTTTTGAGGTCAAGTTGGTAGGGCGTCTGAGGTCAAGTTGGGAGGGCGTCTGAGGTCAAGTTGGAAGGGCGTCTGAGGTCAAGCTGGGAGGGCCTCTTGAGGTCAAGTTGGGAGGGCATCTGAGGTCAAGTTGGAAGGGCGTCTGAGGTCAAGCTGGGAGGGCCTCTTGAGGTCAAGTTGGGAGGGCGTCAGAGGTCAAGTTGGGAGGGCGTCGGAGGTCAAGTTGGGCGGGCGTCTGAGGTCAAGTTGGGAGGGCATCAGAGGTCAAGTTGGGAGAGCGTCTGAGGTCAAGCTGGGAGGGCATCAGAGGTCAAGTTGGGAGGGCGTCTGAGGTCAAGTGTGGAGAGCGTCTGAGGTCAAGTTGGGAGGGCATCAGAGGTCAAGTGTGGAGAGCGTCTGAGGTCAAGTTGGGAGGGCGTCTGAGGTCAAGTCGGGAGGGCATCAGAGGTCAAGTTGGCAGGGCATTTGAGGTCAAGTTGGGAGGGCGTCTGAGGTCAAGTTTAATATTCTGTTATTGACATTTAAAGATCTTTATTTCGTCATCTCATGTTTTAGAACTCAAAATAATAATATATGTATTGAAAACCGCAGAGTTTGTGCTCCATCTACTGGCAGCAGAGGGAATTACCATGGGGAAATAAACAAAAGCTAGCTTGCCCTCGACAGGCAGGAAGTTGCAACGAACACGTTTTGTGGCAGAAATGCTCCGGTGATAGTTTATGGAGACGAGGAAAGTCAAGATTACTCGGAGTTACAGTGAAAAAATAACAACTGTGACAATTTAAACATCAATATTTGTCGTTTTTGTGTTTCAGTCGATCGTAAACTTCAGTTTGTCTGGCGTTTTTTTGTCTCATTTCATTTATTTGCGATTCAGAGCCGGTCACAACGCTCAAATTTGACATTTCTTTGACGTCCGGGAAACTTGAGAGCGAGTGTCGTCTGAAGCCCAGAGCGAGAGAACCTGCAGACGTGAAGCATGACTGAAGCTGAACAAAACTCCCGGTGTGTTTTCTTCACGAGGGAACAGTGTAAGAACATGAGTCTTAAACGCTCCGTCTCCGTGACGACCGGAATACTGTCATGTAGTTTTGACCGTGAACATTTCCACCTGAACGATACAGAGCGCGTTCTTCTGAAACCTTGTGTTCACTTAAAGGTCACACACCTGGTTTAAACCTGGTTTAGTCCTGGTTTAGACCTGGTTTAGACCTGGTTTAGACCTGGTTTAGACCTGGTTTAGTCCTGGTTTAGACCTGGTTCAGACCTGGTTTAGTCCTGGTTTAGACCTGGTTTAGTCCTGGTCTAAACCTGGTTTAGACCTGGTTTAGTCCTGGTTTAGACCTGGTTTAGTCCTGGTCTAAACCTGGTTTGGACCTGGTTAAGACCTGGTTTAGACCTGCTTTAGACCAGTCATACTTAATGTAGACGCGGTGTTTATCGTCGTTTTGAAGCGTCTTCTGCTGTTTACGTGACAGAACTTTACACGCACTTCATCGAATCTTGTTTTCAGATACAAAAGAATGTTTTTTATGTGTGAAAAAATTTGCAAAATTGCACGTTTTTGGGGCATAAACATCCGAGAAATTCACAAAGCCAGGTTTAGTTTAAAAAAAAAAAAAAAAAAAAATTGCTTCATTTTGTTATTGAGCTATTTTTATTCATTAAGCCAATTTTTTTCAATTTTGTGTAGTATGTTTTCTAAAGTTGTTTTTTGCTTCATTTTGTTATTGAAGATTTTTTTTGAATCTTATTTAGTTAGTTATTTAGTTTAGTTAAATTAGCTCAAAATCATTCTAATTAGATATGAGCCAATCCAAAGTTTGTGTAGTTTCATGTACAGTACTGTCACTCATGTGCAGTACTGTGGTTCATGTGCAATACTGTGGTTCATGTGCAATACTGTCATTCATGTGCAATACTGTCATCCATGTGCAATACTGTTGTTCATGTGCAATAATGTCATTCATGTGCAATACTGTCATTCATGTGCAATACTGTCATTCATGTGCAATACTGTCATTCATGTGCAATACTGCCGTTCATGTGCAATACTGTCGTTTATGTACAATACTGTAATTCATGTGCAATTCTGTAATTCATGTGCAATACTGTCATTCATGTGCAATACTGTCATTGATGTGCAATACTGTCATTCATGTGCAATACTGTTGTTCATGTGCAATACTGTCATTCATATGCAATACTGTCATTCATGTGCAATACTGTCATTCATGTGCAATACTGTCATCCATGTGCAATACTGCCATCCATGTGCAATACTGTGGTTCATATGCAATACTGTCATTCATGTGCAATACTGTCATTCATGTGCAATACTGTCATTCATGTGCAATACTGTCATCCATGTGCAATACTGTCATTCATGTGCAATACTGTGGTTCATGTGCAATACTGTCATTCATGTGCAATACTGTCATTCATGTGCAATACTGTTGTTCACGTGCAATACTGTTATTCATATGCAATACTGTCATTCATGTGCAATACTGTCATTCATGTGCAATACTGTCATCCATGTGCAATACTGTCATTCATGTGCACTACTGTTGTTCATGTGCAATAATGTAATTCATGTGCAATACTGTGGTTCATGTGCAATACTGTCATTCATGTGCAATACTGTCATTCATGTGCAATACTGTTGTTCATGTGCAATACTGTCATTCATGTGCACTACTGTTGTTCATGTGCAATAATGTCATTCATGTGCAATACTGTGGTTCATGTGCAATACTGTCATTCATGTGCAATACTGTCATTCATGTGCAATACTGTCATTCATGTGCAATACTGTGGTTCATGTGCAATACTGTCATTCATGTGCAATACTGTCATTCATGTGCAATACTGTTGTTCATGTGCAATACTGTCATTCATATGCAATACTGTCATTCATGTGCAATACTGTCATTCATGTGCAATACTGTCATCCATGTGCAATACTGTCATCCATGTGCAATACTGTGGTTCATATGCAATACTGTCATTCATGTGCAATACTGTCATTCATGTGCAATACTGTCATTCATGTGCAATACTGTGGTTCATGTGCAATACTGTCATTCATGTGCAATACTGTCATTCATGTGCAATACTGTTGTTCATGTGCAATACTGTCATTCATATGCAATACTGTCATTCATGTGCAATACTGTCATTCATGCGCAGCACTGTGGTTCATGTGCAATACTGTGGTTCATGTGCAATACTGTCATACATGTGCAATACTGTCATTCATGTGCAATACTGTCATTCATGTGCAATACTGTGGTTCATGTGCAATTCTGTAATTCATGTGCAGTACTGTCGTTCATGTGCTATTGTGCTAATAATAGAGTGTTATTATTGTTATTATTAGTATTTTATTAAGAGTATAAGAGTTATTTATAAGTTATCTGTTTTTATTATTATACTTCTGTGCCTAATCTGTGTTGCAACAATGGAATTTCCCCATTGTGGAACAAATAAAGGTTCATCTTATTTTATTTTGGCGAGTGACGGAGCGACGTTTAGAGCTAGTCTTTAAAATGTCCCAGAGAAATCAACGGCTGAAAACTGATTAAATGAAACAATGAAACATGAACCAGGTGAAAGAGAGCGCCCTCTGCTGTCCGCCCAATGACGCCCTTTAGGCAACGTGACCGCTGCGCCAATGGAGTTTGTCGCGGACACACAACGAGTTAACGGTTCATGAACTGAAAAACTGCACAGCAAAAATCTGTGGTAAATTCAAACAGTGTTTTGGGAGCGCTCAGAGAAGAAGATCTTGTAAACAAGATTAAAAAAGTGTGACTGAAGCAAAAATACAACTTCAATTATGTTTTTTATACGAAGATAACAATAAAACATTGTTAAAAGTAAAAAAAACAACAACAACAACAACAACCACATTTTGCATAATATGTGTCCTTTAAATAATAATTATTAATAAAAAAAATAAAATAATCAAATAATAAAAATACATAATAATGAAATAATAATAAAATACATCCATCCATCCATCCATCCATCTTCTGCCGCTTTATCCGGGGCCGGGTCGCGGGGGCAGCAGTCTGAGCAGGGACTCCCAGACTTCCTTCTCCCCAGACACTTCCTCTAACTCCTCCGGGGGGATCCCGAGGCGTTCCCAGGCCAGCCGAGAGACATAGTCTCTCCAGCGTGTCCTGGGTCTTCCCCGGGGCCTCTTCCCGGTGGGACATGCCTGAAACACCTCCCGAGGGAGGCGCCCAGGAGGCATCCGGAACAGATGCCCGAGCCACCTCAGCTGGCTCCTCTCGACGTGGAGGAGCAGCGGCTCTACTCCGAGCTCCCCCCGTGTGGCCGAGCTCCTCACCTTATCTCTAAGGGAGCGCCCAGCCACCCGGCGGAGGAAACTCATTTCGACCGCTTGTATCCGCGATCTTGTTCTTTCGGTCACTACCCAAAGCTCATGACCATAGGTGAGGGTAGGAACGTAGACCGACCGGTAAATAGAGAGCTTTGCCTTTCGGCTCAGCTCCCTCTTTACCACAACGGTCCGATGCAGCGACTGCATCACTGCAGCCGCTGCACCGATCCGCCTGTCGATCTCACGCTCCATCCTTCCCTCACTCGTGAACAAGACCCCGAGATACTTGAACTCCTCCACTTGGGGCAAGGACACCCCACCCACCTGGAGAGGGCAAGCCACCTTTTTCCGGTCGAGAACCATGGCCTCGGATTTGGAGGTGCTGATTCTCATCCCAGCCGCTTCACACTCGGCTGCAAACCGTCCCAGTGCATGTTGCAGGTCCGGGTTTGATGGAGCCATCAGGACAACATCGTCTGCAAACAGCAGAGATGAGATCCTGTGGTCCCCAAACCGGACACCCTCCGACCCCTGACTGCGCCTAGAAATTCTGTCCATAAAAATTATGAACAGAACCGGTGACACAGGGCAGCCCTGGCGGAGTCCAACATGCACTGGGAACAGGTCTGACTTACTGCCGGCAATGCGAACACAGCTCCTGCTCCGGTCATACAGGGACCGGACAGCCCTGAGCAAAGGGCCCCGGACCCCGTACTCCCGGAGCACCCCCCAAAGGACACCCCGAGGGACACGGTCAAAAGCCTTCTCCAGATCCACAAAGCACATGTGGACTGGTTGGGCAAACTCCCATGAACCCTCGAGCACCCGATGGAGGGTATAGAGCTGGTCCAGTGTTCCACGACCGGGACGAAAACCACTCTGCTCCTCCTGAATCCGAGGTTCGACTATCGGTCGGATTCTCCTCTCCAGTACCTTGGAATAGACCTTACCCGGGAGGCTGAGGAGTGTGATCCCTCTGTAGTTGGAACACACCCTCCGGTCCCCCTTCTTGAACAGAGGGACCACCACCCCGGTCTGCCAGTCCAGAGGCACGGTCCCCGAACGCCACGCGATGTTGCAGAGACGTGTCAACCAAGACAGTCCTACAACATCCAGATACTTTAGGTACTCAGGGCGGATCTCATCCACCCCCGGAGCCCTGCCACCGAGGAGTTTGCGGACAACCTCAGTGACTTCAGCTTGGGTGATGGATGAGCCAGCCTCCGAGTCCCCGGTCTCTACTTCCTCTTCAGAAGACGTGACTGAGGGATTAAGGAGATCCTCAAAGTATTCCTTCCACCGTCCGACGACATCCCCAGTCGAGGTCAGCAGGCCTCCACCCGCACCGTAAACGGTGTTTGTGAGACACTGCTTCCCCTTCCTGAGGCGCCGGACGGTTTGCCAGAATTTCTTTGGTGCCGACCGATAGTCCTCCTCCATGGCCTCCCCGAACTCCTCCCAGGCCCGGGTTTTTGCCTCTGCGACAGCACGAGCCGCGGCTCGCTTGGCCTGCCGATACCCGTCGATGACCTCCGGAGACCTACAAGCCAGAGTGGCCTGATAGGCCTCCTTCTTTAGTCTGACGGCATCCCTTACTTCCGGTGTCCACCACCGGGTTCGGGGGTTGCCGCCACGACAGGCACCGGAGACCTTGCGACCACAGCTCCGAGCAGCCGCATCAACAATGGAGGCGGAGAACATGGTCCACTCGGACTCAATGTCCCCAGCCTCCCCCGGGACATGGGAGAAGCTCTCCCGGAGGTGCGAGTTGAATACCCTACTGACAGAGGGCTCCACTAGACGTTCCCAACAGACCCTCACAATGCGCTTGGGTCTGCCAAGTCTGTCCGGCTTCCTCCTCCGCCAGCGGATCCAACTCACCACCAGGTGGTGATCGGTTGACAACTCTGCCCCTCTCTTCACCCGAGTGTCCAAGACACGCGGCCGGAGGTCTGATGACACGACAACTAAGTCGATCATTGACCTCCGGCCTAGGGTGTCCTGGTGCCACGTGCACTGATGGACACCCTTGTGCTTGAAACATGGTGTTCGTTATGGACAATCCGTGGCTAGCACAGAAGTCCAATAACTGAACACCGCTCGGGTTCAGATCGGGGAAGCCGTTCTTCCCGATCACCCCTCTCCAGGTGTCACTGTCATTGCCCACGTGGGCGTTGAAGTCCCCCAGTAGAACAACGGAGTCCCCGGTCGGTGCACTGTCCAGTACCCCTCCCAAGGACTCCAAGAAGGCCGGGTACTCTGCACTGCTGTTCGGCCCGTAGGCCGCCACAACAGTGAGAGACCTGTCCCCCACCCGAAGGCGGAGGGACGCGACCCTCTCGTTCACCGGGGTAAACTCCAACACGTGGCGGCTGAGCTGAGGGGCTATCAGCAAGCCCACACCAGCCCGCCGCCTCTCCCCGCGGGCAACACCAGAGAAGTGGAGCGTCCAGCCCCTCTCGAGGAGATGGGTTCCAGAGCCCAAACTGTGCGTGGAGGTGAGGCCGACTATATCTAGTCGGTATCGCTCAACCTCCCGCACAAGCTCAGGCTCTTTCCCCCCCAGCGAGGTGACATTCCATGTCCCCAGAGTTAGTCTCTGTGTCCGGAGATCTGGTCGCCGAGGCCCCTGCCGTCGACTGCCGCCCAGATCTCTCTGCACCGGCCCCCTATGGATCCTCCTGCGGGTGGTGGGCCCACGGGAGGGCGGCCCCACGTCGCTCTTTCGGGCTGTGCCCGGCCGGGCCCCGTGGGGTAAGACCCGGCCACCAGGCGCTCGCCATGGAGCACCCATCCCAGGCCTGGCTCCAGGATGGGGCCCCGGTGACGCCGATCCGGGCGACGTGAACTGCCTTGATTGTGTCGTCGTCATAAGAGGCTTCTGAACCGATCTTTGTCTGACCCGTCACCTAGGACCTGTTTGCCTTGGGAGACCCTACCAGGGGCATGAAGCCCCCGACAACATAGCTCCCGGGATCATTCGGGCACTCAAACCCCTCCACCACGTTAAGGTGTCGGCTCAAGGAGGAGCTATAAAAAAAAAAAAATACATCCATCCATCCATTTTCTACCGCTTGTTCCCTTTTTGGGGTCGTGGGTGACTGGAGCCTATCCCAGTGACTTTGGGCCTTAGACGGGGTACATCCTGGACAGTGGCCAACTTGTCGCAGTAAAAGTAAAAGTAATAATAATACAAATACAATAAATAATAATTAAATAATAAAAAAAAGAATAATAATAAAAAATAAAAGTAAAAATAATGCAAATTAATAAATAATAATTAAATAATAAAAAAGAATAATAATAAAAACATAAAAGTAATAATAATACAAATAAAATAAATAATAATGAAATAATAAAAAAGAATAATAATAAAAAATAAAAGTCATAATGATAAAAATAAAATAAATAATAATAAAATAATAATATATAATATATAATATACTACAGCACGTGAAAAAAAAACACATTGCAAATAACATCTACATGAGTTCATCTTTTATGTTTTTATTGTGAAATTCTCGTTGTGAAAATGAGTGCGTTGATCTTGCAGGTGAACAGACAAGAAGCCTCTGGTAGCGACTGCGGCCCTTGCAGCTGCTCAGGCGGTGAGTAGGAGTCAGGGATCAGGATTAGCCCCGTGTGACGTCTTTGTGCCAAAAAAAACACACAAACAAAAACAGGCGGATTTAGATTAAACTCGCAGTCGGCTCCTACGCGCTTTCTTTTGGACCGGAGTGTGCAGACGCTCGACGCAACAGTCTTTTAGGCTGTTTCGTTGCCACCGGTGATTTAAGAACTCAACAAAATAAAATCAACCTTATCTGACATTAAACTTGATCCACAGCTTCTCGTTACGTACAACATTTCGAGGGCCAATCAGCTCCCGTTTGCCAACTTTTGTGGTTGGTAATTCCGCCTCCCGAGCGCAAACATCACATTTGGTCATGTCTGTTACCCGGCAACCGCTCTGTGCACCGGAAAGGTAGAAATCAATAAAACACAAGTATATTTGGTCCAGTGGGTGTTCAAATGCTGCAGGGAAACGCGGTCCGTGTCAGCCCGTGATCTGCCATGTTGGTGTCAGTCGTGCTACGTCGTTAGCATGACATCCTCATTATTTATCAATGTTGTGTCGGTCGTAGTTCTACAGTCGCTTAAGTTAAAAATAGTTTCTTAACATTTATTTTTAAATAGAAACGCTTAAAACATTGTGGCCTACTCGTTCTGTTTCTTTGTGCTGATCTGTTTGCTCATGAGCAGCATTTATCCTTCCAAACTGAGTCATCGTTAGGTTTTCAACATAATATCGTGCCCTTGAAATATGTAAATGACTGAATTAAATCAGAATGAAACAGTTTGGATTAAAAAGATGATAAATTGTGGACATGGATTTGTGGAAAACTTCTGTCTCACTACTCCGGGCCCAGTGTTTGAGTGATTTTAACCCGATCGATCAACAGCGGATCAATGTTCAATCAGGACAAATAAAAGGATTCTGCAGCGACAAAGCCACCAGGACTAAACCAGGACTAAACCAGGACTAAACCAGGAATAAACCAGGACAAAACCAGGACTGAACCAGATCTAAACCAGGTCTAAACCAGGACTAAACCAGGACTGAACCAGATCTAAACCAGGTCTAAACCAGGACTGAACGAAGACTAAACCAGGACTAAACCAGGACTAAACCAGGACAAAACCAGGTCTAAACCAGGACTAAACCAGGACTAAACGAGGTCTAAACCAGGTCTAAACCAGATCTAAACCAGGACTAAACCAGGTCTAAACCAGGACTAAACCAGGTCTAAACCAGGACTAAACCAGGTCTAAACCAGGTCTAAACCAGGACTAAACCAGGTCTAAACCAGGACTAAAACAGGTCTAAACCAGGACTAAACCAGGTCTAAACAAGGTCTAAACCAGGACTAAACCAGGTCTAAACCAGGTCTAAACCAGGACTAAAACAGGTCTAAACCAGGACTAAACCAGGTCTAAACCAGGTCTAAACCAGGACTGAACGAAGACTAAACCAGGACTAAACCAGGACTAAACCAGGACAAAACCAGGTCTAAACCAGGACTAAACCAGGACTAAACGAGGTCTAAACCAGGTCTAAACCAGATCTAAACCAGGACTAAACCAGGTCTAAACCAGGACTAAACTAGGTCTAAACCAGGACTAAACCAGGACTAAACCGAGTCTAAACCAGGACTAAACCAGGTCTAAACCAGGACTAAAACAGGTCTAAACCAGGACTAAACCAGGTCTAAACCAGGTCTAAACCAGGACTAAACCAGGTCTAAACCAGGTCTAAACCAGGACTAAAACAGGTCTAAACCAGGACTAAACCAGGTCTAAACCAGGTCTAAACCAGGTCTAAACCAGGACTAAACCAGGTCTAAACCAGGTCTAAACCAGGTCTAAACCAGGACTAAACCAGGTCTAAACCAGGACTAAACCAGGACTAAACCAGGTCTAAACCAGGACTAAACCAGGTCTAAACCAGGACTAAACCAGGACTAAACCAGGTCTAAACCAGGACTAAACCAGGTCTAAACCAGGACTAAACCAGGACTAAACCAGGTCTAAACCAGGACTAAACCAGGACTAAACCAGGACTAAACCAGGTCTAAACCAGGTCTAAACCAGATCTAAACCAGGACTAAACCAGGTCTAAACCAGGACTAAATCAGGTCTAAACCAGGACTAAACCAGGACTAAACCAGGTCTAAACCAGGACTAAACCAGGTCTAAACCAGGTCCAAACCAGGTCTAAACCAGGACTAAACCAGGTCTAAACCAGGACTAAAACAGGTCTAAACCAGGACTAAACCAGGTCTAAACCAGGTCTAAACCAGGACTAAACCAGGTCTAAACCAGGTCTAAACCAGGACTAAAACAGGTCTAAACCAGGACTAAACCAGGTCTAAACCAGGACTAAACCAGGACTAAACCAGGTCTAAACCAGGACTGAACGAAGACTAAACCAGGACTAAACCAGGACTAAACCAGGACAAAACCAGGTCTAAACCAAGACTAAACCAGGACTAAACCAGGACTAAACCAGGACTAAACCAGGACAAAACCAGGTCTAAACCAGGGCTAAACCAGGTCTAAACCAGGTCTAAACCAGATCTAAAACAGGACTAAACCAGGTCTAAACCAGGACTAAACCAGGACTAAACCAGGTCTAAACCAGGTCTAAACCAGGACTAAACCAGGTCTAAACCAGGTCTAAACCAGGACTAAACCAGGTCTAAACCAGGACTAAAACAGGTCTAAACCAGGACTAAACCAGGTCTAAACCAGGTCTAAACCAGGACTAAACCAGGTCTAAACCAGGTCTAAACCAGGTCTAAACCAGGACTAAACCAGGTCTAAACCAGGACTGAACGAAGACTAAACCAAGACTAAACCAGGACTAAACCAGGACTGAACCAGGACTAAACCAGGACTAAACCAGGTCTAAACCAGGACTAAACAGAACTAAACCAAGACTAAACCAGGTCTAAACCAGGTAACTCGCTCGAATGCCTGAAATAATCAAGTGCAAAGACCAGAGCAGAGACCGCTCTCAGTCTGGAGGACCCCCAGGACTGTACTGTATGCCTGAATGGTCTCACCAAAGGGGCGCTCCGGACCAGCTCTGACCTCCTTCGATCGCTTCTATCTGAACAGCAGCAGGGTTGGAGGTCCGGAGCAAACGGAATGTTTTCTTTCAGATTTCCCCCGAGAGCATTCTATGAACGCCCGAAAGGTCCGACGAAGCTCTAAGGAACGATTAAACTCAAGAAAGAAAGAGGGTTTAAGGGCAGATGTGCAAATACTGGTTTAGTCCTGGTTTAGACCTGGTTTAGACCTGGTTTAGACCTGGTTTAGTCCCGGTCTAGACCTGGTTTAGTCCTGGTTTAGTCCTTGTTTAGACCTGCTCATCGAGTCATCTAATGGGAAACCACCCGTTATGTAAATGATCATTATTCAAATCTCAGACCTGCCACAGTCAACAAACACATGTGAGAATATGAGACTAAACTCACCTGACGTGGCTCTGCTCTGTTTGCGTGGGTTGATAAGATAAAAGATAAAAAATATTTGCATATTCGATGTTTGTCCCGCACATGTTTCCGTAGTCGGGGCGTTTGCAGTGAAGCGTCTGGGAACGTGCGGATTTAGTTTTCAAGCAAATTCGGCCT
This sequence comes from Eucyclogobius newberryi, assembly GCF_026437365.1. Taxonomy (NCBI): domain Eukaryota; kingdom Metazoa; phylum Chordata; class Actinopteri; order Gobiiformes; family Gobiidae; genus Eucyclogobius; species Eucyclogobius newberryi. The sequence continues at coordinate 22,991,891 of NW_027315857.1, read as the reverse complement.
CGACTCAAATAAGAGAATCACAATTTCAATCCAATTTTTATGACCAATAGGACGGTCCCAAAACACATGAAAATTGTAGGCCAATTAAAGGATTCTCAATAAGCAAGTGATTAATCGTAATAAACACCTTATAAAGAAATAACAAGTGCTCATTTGTATCATTATGAATAGTTTACTGACATATTCTCTTAAACTTTTACAACGTGTTTGACTTCGATTGGAGCCAAAAAGTGCTCCAGAGCGTTTGAGCTGTGGGGACGGCGGCCCACCCGCTGAACGCCTGAATGGTTTCCCCCCATGATGCTTTTAGTGCTGCTCATGTGAACGGCCGCGAGCTGAATCAATAATTTTGTCCGGCGGCGACTGCACTTTAAACTGGGTCACGGCAGCGCGCCGGGCCACAAGCTAACACGCTAACAGGCATAACATGCAAACACGCATAACATGCAGCAAACACGTAAACGCGCAAACACGCATAACATGGAAACACGCTAACACGCAGAACATGCTAACACGTATAACACGCAAACACGCTAACAGGCATAACACGCAAACACGCATAACATGCAGCAAACACGTAAACACGCATAACACGCAAACACGCGGCGGGCCACAAGCAAACACGCTAACACGCGGCGGGCCACACGCAAACACACAAACACACTAACACGCAAACACGTGCCGGGCCACACGCAAACACACAAACACACTAACACGCAAACACGTGCCGGGCCACACGCAAACACCCAAACACACTAACACGCAGCAAACACGCTAACACACAGCTAACACGCAGCTAACACGCAGCAAACATGCAGCAAACACGCTAACACGCAAACACGTGCCGGGCCACACGCAAACACCCAAACACACTAACACGCAGCAAACACGCTAACACACAGCTAACACGCAGCTAACACGCAGCAAACATGCAGCAAACACGCTAACACGCAGCAAACACGCTAACACGCAGCTAACACACAGCAAACACGCAGCTAACACACCGGAAACACGCAGCAAACACGCGGCAAACACGCTAACACGCAGCAAACACGCTAACACGCAGCTAACACACAGCAAACACGCAGCTAACACACCGGAAACACGCAGCAAACACGCGGCAAACACGCTAACACGCAAGCACTAAACAGGCTAGAAAAGAGGAAAGTGCAACAGTTACTGCAGAAAGCGCGTTTTAAAGAACCTGCAAACTGGGTCAAATGAACCAAACGCCCAATTTAAGTCAAAACGAAAACCATCCACGGCCAGAACGAAGATGAAATGAGTTTGTTGGTTAACTGAAATGGCAGATTCAGGATTGTTGCAGAACCAGCCCGGAAAATGCACTTTTGACTCTTTCGATGCGTAAAAGTGCTGTTTTTTGGTCAAAGGAAACAACTGAACCGATGACTCTTTCTCCAGTCAGCGTGTGCACCATGAAGACAGGTTTATCCCACCACCACATCCTGGACAATCGTGAGGCCTGTTATTTACTAGGCCCAGTCCCCCAGTCCCCAAGGCCCAGTCCCCCAGTCACCAAGGCCCAGTCCCCCAGTCACCAAGGCCCAGGCCCCCAGTCCCCGAGGCCCAGTCCCCGAGGCCCAGTCCCCCAGTCCCCGAGGCCCAGTCCCCCAGGCCCAGTCTCCCAGTCCCCGAGGCCCAGTCCTCCAGTCCCAGTCCCCCAGGCCCAGTCCCCCAGTCCCCGAGGCCCAGTCCCCCAGTCCCCGAGGCCCAGTCCTCCAGTCCCACTCCCCCAGGCCCAGTCCCCGTTGCTCACGATCACAGTGGCTGAAAGTGGCTCAAACTGGCTTTATAATTTGCATCCGTGTGGAACATTTAAATATTTATTTAATTGGGCAAACAAGTACATGAACATATTTCATTTTTGACAATTTATTGACGGTTTTCTGACTCTTTTGGTGTAAAAAACCCTGCAGCATTCCAGAGATCCAAAGCACGGCCTTGATTAAAAACATGGTTAATTATTAAAGAACTGACAAAGAACAAAACAATCCACGGCTGGGCTGGAGGAGCTGTCCACGGCCGGTGGTGCTGATCTCCGCTGCCGTGACGTACAGTCACACGCATCAAACCTCTAACTGCAGAAGAGAAAGTCAAGTTGTTGCATCTGTTGGAAAATGGAGGAACGAACTCGGGAATTTTAAACTCATTAAAATAACCACAATATGATTCCAAGTTTTGATGATTTATATCGCACTTTGTCAAACGTAACGAAGATCAGGCACTAAAACCAAACTGGATACGCACATAAACAAATATCGATGCTAAAATAATCACATGAAAGGACAAAATACTGTGACCTTTAAATACTGTGACCTTTAAATACTGTGACCTTTCATAATGACCTTGAGCTTTATCAGAACTAGTATTAGACCTGATTATGACGTAAAGAAAGTGCTTTTATTCCTTAAATCGTGTGATATTCAGAAACACGAATATCCAATGTTAAACAGCTCGAGACTTCTGTTCATGACATTTCAAAAAACACTAAGATATTCAAATATTTTGTCACATTAAGTGTGTTTTTTGGGCGGAAAACAAATTCTTTATATCTGAATATTTCAAAAAGTTTATGTCAAAAACATATTAAAAATCTACTTATGGAACTACAACGAATCACTGCGAGACTGTTGAGCTCCAGAATGTTAAATCCGTCCAAAAAAGTACTAAACCAGGACAAAACTAGGGCTAAACCTGGACTAAACCAGGTCTAAACCAGGACTAAACCTGGTCTAAACCAGGTCTAAACCAGGACTAAACCAGGACTAAACCAGGTCTAAACCAGGACTAAACCAGGTCTAAACCCAAACTAAGCCAGGACTAAACCTTGGCTAAACCAGGGCTAAACCAGGACTAAACCAGAGCTAAACCAGGACTAAACCAGGTCTAAATCCAAACTAAGCCAGGATTAAACCAGAGCTAAACCAGGACTAAACCAGGGCTAAATCCAAACTAAGCCAGGATTAAACCAGGGCTAAACCAGGACTAAACCAGAACTAAACCAGTGCTAAACCAGGGCTAAATCAGGGCTAAACCAGGTCTAAACCAGGACTAAACAGAAATGAAGACCAGGGACGTGGTTTTGTGCTTAAGAACAAAGCATTGTTCACGGTTTGTGCTCGGTTACACGACACTTCAATGTTTACAATAATATATCTTTACAATAATTCACATTTATCACGTACATTCATGTTTCAGAAAAAGGCTGCTGCTCCTCCCGCGTCACACAAGAAAAACAAAACAAAAAACAAAAACTGAACAATTACCAATCCGACGAAATAATAATCGAGCAAAACCCACCGAAGACGCGACGCGGACGAGTCAAAGTAGCGTAAACGATATTCAACGTACAAACAGGAACTGCAAAATGTGACAAAATAAAACACACTTTGAGCGTTGGCTGTGTAGAAAAGCTGTTATGGCTGTTTGGTGTCTCCAGGGCAACGCTCGATCGGGACAAAAGCGAAACAAACCGAACGTAGAATACGTCGAGGTCGAAAGCAAAAACGCGGCTCGGCACTGGCACTTGCTGTGGCTTTATCGTTTTTTACGGAGGCTCAAAACAATAAATTGATAAAAACATTAAAAGGCTGAAGATACGAGCGCGTTTCGTTTTGTTTTTTGTGGCAAGTTTATGGAATTAACGTGATTAAAACGGCGCTCGGGGATAAATGTGTTTTACAAATGATTAATAACGCGACGTTTCTGGTCATTTACAAGCGTCGGTGACACTTGGTAACACGGTAATAAAGCATGAACAAAGACTTAAATACCATAGATTCACACTTTGTAACGACTCAATTAATAGTAAATGCTTTGTTACTGAGTCTGAAGTTATCTGTTCATGATGAATTAAGCCTTTGTTCATGCTTTATTAAAGCTTAATTAAGGTGTAGTTAGTATGAAGTGTCACTCGGGCTTCATTTAATTTAGTAATTACAATGTTATTACCCAGTTCTTTAAATCATCCTTTTACCATTATTATTACTATTATAAATATGATAATAATTATTGGGCTGCAAATACATAATTTGCTAATATTTGCAGATACATATTTACCTGTAATAACTAAACATTATATGGTAATGTTTTAAAGGAGACATATTTTGCGTGTTATAACGGTGTTTATACCTTATTATTTTAAATATTTGTGTAAAGTTTGAACGGTTTAAAAACTGTCTGTGATTTCAACAGTTTTTATTTGTTGTTAAATGTGTAAAATATTTTCTAATTAGTTTCTTTGCCTCAGGTCGACCTTGACAAAGAGCTCTCATTCCATGGGTTCTTACCCGGTCGAATGAAGCGTATTCAAATAAAACAAAAGCATTTAGATCATCCTGTATTGTCCTGCATGTTAGGCTCGAGTGCCCCTTACCCCCTAGCCCCGCCCACCTCTCTGTAGTCATGCTGCGCTGGACGATGTCGTGCCGGGTTAAAGAACGCACAAGACGCTCATGCTGCTGCCCTCTGTACCGGACACGCCCTCTGCACCGGACACGCCCTCTGCACCGGACACGCCCTCTGCACCGGACACGCCCTCAAAGCTTTCAAGAGCACGGACTTTGTGTCTGATTGAAAAAATATATCGGACAGTTGGAAATGAGGTTCGGTAAAACTGTCTGCAAGTAGGCTAACGTTTAATAGCATAGCCACGCTGTAACAAGTAAACTAGTATTAGCATTAGCTGCTAACGACCTGAAACAAACAGCTCAGTCTGGAGTGGTCTCTGTAAGTCCACTGGTCCCTCCTGACCACAGTCACACATTTCTGGACAAACAGGGTCTTTGGGGGCGTGGCAGACGAGAAAGAATCCTTTGTTTTGTCGCCACAGCCCACAGAGAACATGCAGCTTTTGTCCTCAAGATGGCAGCAGCAACGAGCGCATCACGTCACTTTAGACTTATGAGCAGCGGTTTTGTCGTCTATTTCATAAAAGAAACAGATTAGCGCAAAAAAGACACAACACTATTGTAAAAATAATAGGAGCAAATAACATTTAACTTTTGGGAAGGCTAAAAACAGCAACAACAATAACAACAACAGTAGCAGCAGCAGCATTTCTTACTGTTAGCTCTAATAAATGTCGTAATGGAGCGGACTCTGTGATTTTGTGCGGTTACATTTTTTTTCCCATAGCCATATTTCGACAGTAAAAATGAAACTACTGCTCGTTACGATGAAATGTCACTATGAGGAGGCGGGGCTTATCAGATCTGCAGTTTCAACAGGAAGTCGACGAACTTATCTCTATCATCAAGCCGTTTTAGATCAATGTTGTGGTTTGGAATGAACAATATGTAAAATAATACTCAACACGTGATACAGGTTTTATACTTAAAACTCTGAAAAAAGCACAATATGTCTCCTTTAAGATGATTTTTCACTCATTTAAAACAGAATAAACAGTTACATGAGACATTTAAGGACAAAGTTGGGTTTAAATTGGCAGATATTTTCTCAAAAAACGTGATTGGAAATTTAAACCCGACGCAAAACGATGTGAGTTTGTTCATTTTGACGATCTTTAATACTTCGCGCTGAGTCAAAGTGCAGCGTAATCGGTTAATTAAAAGTTAGGTTCATTATTTATTTGCAAAGTTTTGTGTGGCGCCAGGGGGAGGTTTTTGTGCAGTAAAAAGTAATTGCAATTTTTTGGGCGGAAAGTTTCAGAGCAGATTAGGAAACAGGAAACGTGTGAGGAAAGGAAAGAAGCAGAAGGAGACGTTTAAACAAAGCCCTTTAGCCCCATAAATATGTAATTCACACTTCACTTCCCATCATGCACCTCTGCATGTAGTTCACCTCTTCATGTAGTTCACCTCTTCATGTAGTTCACCTCTTCATGTAGTTCACCTCTTCCTGTAGTTCACCTCTTCCTGTAGTTCCCCTGTTCATGTAGTTCAGCTGTTCATGTAGTTCACCTGTTCATGTAGTTCACCTCTTCCTGTAGTTCACCTCTTCATGTAGTTCACCTCTTCCTGTAGTTCACCTCTTCCTGTAGTTCCCCTGTTCATGTAGTTCAGCTGTTCATGTAGTTCACCTCTTCCTGTAGTTCACCTCTTCATGTAGTTCACCTCTTCCTGTAGTTCACCTCTTCCTGTAGTTCCCCTGTTCATGTAGTTCAGCTGTTCATGTAGTTCACCTGTTCATGTAGTTCACCTCTTCCTGTAGTTCACCTGTTCATGTAGTTCACCTGTTCATGTAGTTCACCTCTTCCTGTAGTTCACCTGTTCATGTAGTTCAGCTGTTCATGTAGTTCAGCTGTTCATGTAGTTCACCTGTTCATGTAGTTCACCTGTTCATGTAGTTCACCTCTTCCTGTAGTTCACCTGTTCATGTAGTTCACCTGTTCATGTAGTCCAGCTGTTCATGTAGTTCAGCTGTTCATGTAGTTCACCTGTTCATGTAGTTCACCTGTTCACACAGTTTTTTCATGCAACAGTGAAGCCGCTGGTGAAGTGTGAAAGGTTTGAAGGAGCAGACGGACCTGGTTTACACCTGGTTTACACCTGGTTTACACGTGGGTTGAACCTGGTTCAGATTTGGAACCAAACCAAGACCAGGTTTTGTCCATGGTTTGGACAATGTTTAACCCATTGTGACGCTTGATTAGTCCTGATAAAGTCCATCATTTTGTCCTGGTTTAGTCCTGGTTCAGCCCATTTTTAGTCCTGGTTGAATCCCGGTTTATTCGTGGTTTAGTCCAGGTTTACTCCTGGTTTAGTCCTAGTTTAGACCTGGTTTAGTCCTGGTTTAGTCCTGGTTTAGACCTGGTTTACACCTGGTTTACACCTGGTTTAGTCCTGGTTTAGTCCTGGTTTAGTCCTGGTTTACACCTGGTTTACACCTGGTTTAGTCCTGGTTTAGTCCTAGTTTAGTCCTGGTTTAGTCCTGGTTTAGACCTGGTTTAGTCCTGGATTAATCCCAGTTGTAAACGTGTTTCTGTTTTTCTTCAGTATCTCATTTGTTGACCTGATTTCCCAAATAGAATACATATTGTCTTCGAGTGCGTTCACACGTCCTGATTTAAACTGGATTTAATCCCAGTTTTAGACCCTGTTTTGTCCTTGCAGTTGTTGTAGTTAAAGTGTTAAATGTTTGTCAGTGAATATAACATCAGCTCCTTCAAACACTCGCACCTCCAGTGAAACGACCCTCCAGAGATCACGTCTGTAAATATAATAAATCCTTCAGGAAAACACAATATTTCACTTTGATCGCGTTGGAGTCAAACAGAGGTCCAACATTCAGCCGTCTCCTCTCGTCCGCTTAATCCCGCTTTGTTCGGTTATTTTTGTCGGCCATATTGTCTTTTCCCGCCATTAATTCTTCCATTTCCTGTTCTATTGTTTTGGCCCCGCCTCCAGCAGAACCCGGTCTAATCCAGATATAATCCTGGACTTGGGTTTGATGGCTTTGTTTTCTGACCTGGAATGAAACAAGGAAAACTGGTTCAACATTTGAAACGATGTAATAAAACAATAGATGAAGATCAAAACAGGTCTAAAGCAGAATTAAACAAGGCTAAACCAAGACCAAACTCGGTCTAAACTAGTGCTAATCCAGAATCAAAACAGTAAACGAGATTTTATGTTTGTAAAATGGGTTGTGGGCCGGATTAAATTGCTTGAAGGGCGTGATTTGGCCCCCAGGCCTTGTGTTGACTAGCGCTGCCATAAAACGATTACCATGATCAAAACACTATTATTATTATTATTATTACTACACAATTAATTGATTTTTTGTTCAAGCCTCACTAAAAATTAAAACAATTAAAAAATCAGATTGTGGCCAATAATACACTTTATTTGTAAATATTCTCCAGATTTTGACCTCTTTTTGTTGATAATTTGTTTAAAACGTCTCAATGTTGAATAAAAATCATCTTTTGACTCGTCGGCTCCTGAAACAATCGTTAGTTTGTTCTCATTTCTCGCTCACCTCAAACATCCGTTGCGTTGAGCCGCGTCACCGCCACATCCTGCGTCTCCTTTTGACTTTTACTCCTGTCCCGCCCACTTTTCTGCTTCTTGTTGCCGATTGGATGAATGCTGTCCAACCTCCCGCCCCTCCCCCGCCCGTCTGCCTCGGCGCATTTGAACACCGCCAGGAAGGCGGCGCGGTAGTTCCGGTTCATCCAGCCGTACAGCAGCGGGTTGGCGAAGGTGGAGCACATGGCGACCACGTGGAACACGGTGTAGAGCAGCCGGAAGTCCCGCATGTCCAGCACCGAGCTGTCGATGTCGGTGGCGAGCTGGAAGGCGTGGAAGGGGAGCCAGCTCACGGCGAAGACCACCACCATGGTCACCAGCATCTTGGTGGTCTTGCGGCGGCGGCGGTGGCGCTCGGAGCTGGCGCTGGCGTTCTCGGCCGGGCTCACGTGGCCGCGCAGCTTGGACCAGATGTGGGCGTAAGCGAAGGAGATGATGGACAGAGGGAGGAAGTACTGCAGGAGCAGCATGGAGATGGAGTACACCGTCCCATCTGTGCTCTTCCCCGGCCACTTCTCTGTGCACACCTGAGAGCACAGGAGAGACGGGTTTAGACCCGGTTTAGACGCGGTTTAGACCCGGTTTAGACCCGGTTTAGACCCGGTTTAGACCTGGACTAGACCCGGTTTAGACCCGGTTTAGACCTGGTTTAGACCTGGTTTGGACCCGGTTTAGACCCGGTTTAGATCTGGTTTAGACCCAGTTTAGACCCAGTTTAGTCCTGGTTTAGACCCGGTTTAGACCCGGTTTAGACCAGGTTTAGACCTGGTTTAGACCCGGTTTAGACCCGGTTTAGACCCGGTTTAGACCCAGTTTAGTCCTGGTTTAGACCCGGTTTAGTCCTGGTTTAGACTCAGTTTAGACCTGGTTTAGACCTGATTTAGACCTGGTTCAGACCTGGTTCAGACCCAGTTTAGACCTGATCAAGACCCGGTTTAGTCCCGGTTTAGACCCAGTTTAGACGTGGTTAAGACCTGGTTTAGTCCCGGTTTAGTCCTGGATTGTTTCTGGTATGGATTGTCCTGTTTTAGACCTGTGTTAGTCCTAGTTTGAACATGGTTTAGAGATAGACCTGTTTCCTGCTTCAGTCGGTGGTGATTCAGGACGAGTGAGTCATTCAAGCTAAATCATAAAAACCACAGCTGCAGTTATGAAATAAAAGCAGGGAAAAATCTTGTGAGCAGCAGAAAGCTGTTGTGACCATAAGATCCAGAATATAACGCTGTCAGCCTTGTTAGTCTGGGTTTGTTTATCATGCGCCTCAGGGCAGACACGGCTGCTCAGGCCTGTCCACTCTGCCATGGGCCGTCCCACATGAGCAGCAGCACAGACTGTAGAGGCTGTGGAGCGTGACCTGTGGACAGTGAGGTGTGTTGCCTTTCCCACCTCGCCCCCCCGCCCCCCTCCACCTCGCTCCCCTCATCCACCTCGCCCCCCTTAATATGATCAATCTGTATGGAACCTGGATGGTGTGTACGTTGCAGTAGTTACAGTACCTGGATGGTGTGTACGTTGCAGTAGTTACAGTACCTAGATGGTGTGTACGTTGCAGTAGTTACAGTACCTGGATGGTGTGTACGTTGCAGTAGTTACAATACCTGGATGGTGTGTACGTTGCAGTAGTTACAGTACCTGGATGGTGTGTACGTTGCAGTAGTTACAGTACCTGGATGGTGTGTACGTTGCAGTAGTTACAGTACCTGGATGGTGTGTACTTTGCAGTAGTTACAGTACCTGGATGGTGTGTACTTTGCAGTAGTTACAGTACCTGGATGGTGTGTACTTTGCAGTAGTTACAGTACCTGGATGGTGTGTACGTTGCAGTAGTTACAGTACCTGGATGGTGTGTACGTTGCAGTAGTTACAGTACCTGGATGGTGTGTACGTTGCAGTAGTTACAGTACCTGGATGGTGTGTACGTTGCAGTAGTTACAGTACCTGGATGGTGTGTACGTTGCAGTAGTTACAGTACCTGGATGGTGTGTACGTTGCAGTAGTTACAGTACCTGGATGGTGTGTACTTTGCAGTAGTTACAGTACCTGGATGGTGTGTACTTTGCAGTAGTTACAGTACCTGGATGGTGTGTACTTTGCAGTAGTTACAGTACCTGGATGGTGTGTACTTTGCAGTAGTTACAGTACCTGGATGGTGTGTACGTTGCAGTAGTTACAGTACCTGGATGGTGTGTACTTTGCAGTAGTTACAGTACCTGGATGGTGTGTACGTTGCAGTAGTTACAGTACCTGGATGGTGTGTACGTTGCAGTAGTTACAGTACCTGGATGGTGTGTACGTTGCAGTAGTTACAGTACCTGGATGGTGTGTACGTTGCAGTAGTTACAGTACCTGGATGGTGTGTACGTTGCAGTAGTTACAGTACCTGGATGGTGTGTACTTTGCAGTAGTTACAGTACCTGGATGGTGTGTACGTTGCAGTAGTTACAGTACCTGGATGGTGTGTACGTTGCAGTAGTTACAGTACCTGGATGGTGTGTACGTTGCAGTAGTTACAGTACCTGGATGGTGTGTACGTTGCAGTAGTTACAGTACCTGGATGGTGTGTACTTTGCAGTAGTTACAGTACCTGGATGGTGTGCACTTTGCAGTAGTTACAGTACCTGGATGGTGTGGCCGTCGAGCGTGAAGGATCCGTACTCTCTGAAGATGGCGAGGGGGCTGGCGAGCACCGCGCTGAGCACCCAGGTCAGAGCGATGACGCCAAAACACACGTCTTTACGCATCCGAGTCTCCAAGTGATAAATGATACACCTGCAAGCACAGGGAGCTGGTTTAGTCCTGGTCTAGTCCTGGTTTAGTCCTGGTTTAGTTCTGGTTTAGTCCTGGTTTAGTCCTAGTCTAGTCCTGGTTTAGTCCTGTTTTAGTCCTGTTTTAGTCCTGGTTTAGTCCTAGTCTAGTCCTGGTTTAGTCCTGGGTTAGTCCTGGGTTAGTCCTGGTTTAGTCCTAGTCTAGTCCTGGTTTAGTCCTGGTTTAGTCCTGGGTTAGTCCTGGTTTAGTCCTGGTTTAGTCCTGGTTTAGTCCTGGTTTGGTCCTGGTTTAGTCCTAGTTTAGTCCTGGTTTAGTCCTGGTTTAGTCCTGGTTTAGACCTGGTTTAGTCCTGGTTTAGTCCTAGTCTAGTCCTGGTTTAGTCCTGGTTTAGTCCTGGGTTAGGCCTGGTTTAGTCCTGGGTTAGGCCTGGTTTAGTCCTGGTTTAGTCCTGGTTTAGTCCTGGATTAGGCCTGGTTTAGTCCTGGTTTAGTCCTGGGTTAGGCCTGGTTTAGTCCTGGTTTAGTCCTGGTTTAGTCCTGGATTAGGCCTGGTTTAGTCCTGGTTTAGTCCTGGTTTGGTCCTGGTTTAGTCCTGGTTTAGTCCTGGTTTAGTCCTGGTTTAGTCCTGGTTTAGTACTGGTTTAGTCCTGGTTTAGTCCTGGTTTAGTCCTGGTTTAGTCCTAGTTTAGTCCTGGTTTAGTCCTGGTTTAGTCCTAGTCTAGTCCTGGTTTAGTCCTGGTTTAGTCCTGGGTTAGGCCTGGTTTAGTCCTGGTTTAGTCCTGGTTTAGACCTGGTTTAGTCCTGGTTTAGTCCTAGTCTAGTCCTGGTTTAGTCCTGGTTTAGTCCTGGGTTAGGCCTGGTTTAGTCCTGGTTTAGTCCTGGTTTAGTCCTGGTTTAGTCCTGGATTAGGCCTGGTTTAGTCCTGGTTTAGTCCTGGTTTAGTCCTGGGTTAGGCCTGGTTTAGTCCTGGTTTAGTCCTGGTTTAGTCCTGGTTTAGTCCTAGTTTAGTCCTGGTTTAGTCCTGGTTTAGTCCTAGTCTAGTCCTGGTTTAGTCCTGGTTTAGTCCTGGGTTAGGCCTGGTTTAGTCCTGGTTTAGTCCTGGTTTAGACCTGGTTTAGTCCTGGTTTAGTCCTAGTCTAGTCCTGGTTTAGTCCTGGTTTAGTCCTGGGTTAGGCCTGGTTTAGTCCTGGTTTAGTCCTGGTTTAGTCCTGGTTTAGTCCTGGATTAGGCCTGGTTTAGTCCTGGTTTAGTCCTGGTTTAGTCCTGGGTTAGGCCTGGTTTAGTCCTGGTTTAGTCCTGGTTTAGTCCTGGTTTAGTCCTGGGTTAGGCCTGGTTTAGTCCTGGTTTAGTCCTGGTTTGGTCCTGGTTTAGTCCTGGTTTAGTCCTGGGTTAGGCCTGGTTTAGTCCTGGTTTAGTCCTGGTTTGGTCCTGGTTTAGTCCTGGTTTAGTCCTGGATTAGGCCTGGTTTAGTCCTGGTTTAGTCCTGGTTTAGTCCTGGTCTAGTCCTGGTTAGGTCCTCAGTGAGTAAGTCTTCTTAGGTCAGTGCTACTTCAGGTCTGTCTCAGTCCTGGTTCCATCCTGGTCTTGTCCTGGTCCAGGTCATGCTCTGGTCCTAGTCTAGAACCTGGTCGAGTCCTGGTCGAGTACCTGTGGCGGTCCAGGGCGATCACGTTGAGCGTTACCGTGGAGACGTGGACCGCGAGGCCTTGAGCGTACGGCAGCAGGAAGCACAGGACGCTGCCGAACTTCCACTCGCCCTGAAGAGTGTAGACCAACGTGAAGGGCAAGCAGAGGGCGTTCACCAGGAGGTCCGCTGTGGAACCAGAACCAGATCAGAACCAGAACCAAAACCAGAAGCAGAACTAGAAGCAGAACCAGAATCAGAGCAGAACCAGAGCATAACCAGAGCAGAACCAGAGAAGAACCAGAACCAGAATCAGAACAGAACAGAACCAGATCAGAACCAGATCAGAACCAGAACCAAAACCAGAAGCAGAAGCAGAACTAGAAGCAGAACCAGAATCAGAGCAGAACCAGAGCATAACCAGAGCAGAACCAGAGCAGAACCAGAGAAGAACCAGAACCAGAATCAGATCAGAACCAGAACCCGAGCAGAGCCAGAACCAGATCAGAACCAGAAACAGAACCAGATCAGAACCAGAACCAGACCAGAACAGAACCAGATCAGAACCAGACCAGATCAGAACCAGACCAGAACAGAACCAGATCAGAACCAGAACCAGAACCAAACCAGAACCAAAACCAGAGCCTAAACTACTTTTACTATCATTATTACTATTTTAAATTATTACTATCACGTACTATTATTATTAATTTTTAAACATATTATTATTTTAAAACTACTATATTATTATTATTATTATTATTATCATCATTTATTTTTCTTTACGTAGGTCAGTTTGTTTTATGTACAGTTTTGTTGTTGTATGTTTATAAAAATGTATTGAAAAAATAAAAAAATAAACCTGGTGAAGTTTGTGACTTTATAACGATGTATTAGCCCAGTGTTTCTCAAACTGAGGTCCGTGCGCTCCTTCAGCTGGTGCACAGACTCCTCTGCAGCTTCAGATATTTGCAATTTCAGTCGATTTAATTCACATTTCTGAGCTTTTTGGGGTTATTCCTTGTCTAAAACTCTGAAAACAATTGTGCAGGTCCCATTTTAGAACTCGTTTAGCTCTAATTTAGACCTGGAAATAGCTGCTTTTTAGCCCTGGGTTGGATTTGTTGGCGCCGGTGTGAGTAAAATAAAACTTTTGCTGGTGCTTTGGGTGAAACGTTCAGGAAGCACAACCCCCACATCACAAAAGTGGACCACGGGGACAAAAACAACGCCGTAAACAGATGGAAATATACATGAATAAACATCTGAAATAAACTTGAAAGATCTTAGATTATTCACGTTGCAGTCCGCACTCACTCGCCACACTTTAATCTAAAATTGTCTTCATTAAACTGCATCCCGACTTTGAAGTTAGCAGCTATAGTCTTTAGCGTTTGAAGCGCTTTTTCTCCTCCGAGGTTTAATCCACGCGTCCTCTACAGGCAAAAGTATTGTCTGAATGTCTGTTTCCATATGTTTATTCCATATTCTTCTGCTCCTCGAGTGCAATAAGAAGGTTTAAGTGTCTGAGAGTGGTTCGGTTTGGTTTGGTTTGAATTGCCGGAATGTGTTGCTTTTAATTAACTCTCAAATATCATTATTCCCGCTGTGGCCTTAAAGTAGAGTCTGCGAACGTCACGCGCATAAAGAGTTCTGTTTTATTTACTTCCATTAAAAACAGCCCGAGGTGATCGAGCGTCCAATTTACCGCTTTGTTACGCGACTCGTTTGCATTCGAGACAAATCGACACAAGGACTCAAAATCCAGAGGAGCTCCAGGACAAAACATCGTCTGAAGTCCTGGTTTAGTCCTGGTTTAGTCCTCATTTTAGTCCTGTTTTAGTCCTGGTTTAGTCTTGCTTATGTCCTGCTTTAGTCTTGTTTTAGACCTGCTTTAGACCTGCTTTAGTCCTGGTTTAGTCCTGCTTATGTCCTGCTTTAGACCTGCTTTAGTCCTGGTTTAGTCCTGCTTTAGTCCTGCTTATGTCCTGCTTTGGTCTTGTTTTGGACCTGCTTTAGACCTGCTTTAGTCCTGGTTTAGTCCTGGTTTAGTCCTGGTTTAGTCCTCATTTTAGTCCTCATTTTAGTCCTGGTTTAGTCCTGCTTATGTCCTGCTTTAGTCTTGTTTTAGACCTGCTTTAGACCTGCTTTAGTCCTGGTTTAGTCCTGCTTATGTCCTGCTTTAGACCTGCTTTAGTCCTGGTTTAGTCCTGTTTTAGCCCTGCTTTAGTCCTGGTTTAGTCCTGGTTTAGTCCAGCTTTAGCCTGCTTTAGTCCAGGTTTAGTCCTGCTTTAGGCCTGTTCTTTTCACTGACTGTACAATTCAATTTCAAAACCACGAGCCAATAATAAATAAAAATATAGCCGCAAGCGGCGATGATCGGCCGTCGCCACGCAATCTTTTATTGCACCTACTGCTGAATCTGTGACGCTGTCGCGTCTTCTCCCCTTTGCTTTACGTATGAAGGGAAAAGTTTGCGGCTCCGCCGCACAAAGTCTGTGACTCTTAGAATAAAAATGTTGATAACTTTTGATGGTCCTGAGTCTCACCACATGTCAGGTTAACAGGTCTAACGCTCTTGGAGGAGTTCATAAAAGTATAAAGTGTAAACACGATCACATTTCAGAGATCTGGCAATTTCCCCATTGGAATAACATGGGAGGTTTCTGTCATCGCTACGGCTACGCCGTAACAAATATGACATGGGTCTCATTGACTTTTTTGATCGGCATGCCAAAATGGAATTTTGTACCAAATTTCGTAAAATTTCGAAAAATTAAACATTTGATCCTCCACGTTAAAATTTAATTTCACTCTGTAGGGGGCGCTGTTGTGACAAATAAATGTATTTCACTCAAAATAGGTTTAGGGCAAAAAGTTTAACAACTGATTCAAATTTGACGCAATTCGGACTTTATCTGCGCAAAACGGCAGCAAAACTAAAATGAAATTTTTTTAATTTTAGAAAAAGGGAGAATGTATGCCAGAATGTAGCGAGGCACGATTTTTAGAGGTGTGCAAATTTTTGTGACTTTTCGTCAATGTTCACTGGGTGAAAAATAGGGGGGTTTGTCCCGAGAAGAAAGAAAGAAGAAAGAATAATATTCCGGTGCGAAAACAATGTTTCCTATTATAACTATACATTTTCGGAAAGCACTCGCGCTTTCCTACCTCATGGTGTGGGTCCCTGGTCACTGACAGGTACTTTCGTTAATTTTGAGTGGGCTCCGCCCACTTTGTGTTTTTGGCCCTCTATACAGTAATAATGTTCAATTTTTGCATTACATGCTTATATGCACGGAACATGCAAGAGATGGAGGACGTATTCGTGAGCTACAGGTCATCATCCCCATGTAAAGCGCTCGTTTAGTGCTTCGCCCGTTTACAACGGTAATGTTCCATTTTCCTACTACTCATTAGTATGCACGGGGCGTGCGTGAGTGAAGGAGTGCGTTAGTGAGTGTTTGGAAGTGGGCGAGCGCTTCGCAGCCGTGCTGCTCACGGCCTTATGGGACTATACGGCCTCTCGCCAGCTTGTGGCGCTCGGGCCTAATAATCAAACATAAATAAAGGGCTAATCCGGCTGTATTGAGTGAAACGTCGCCCTCTCACGTCGCAGCACTAACAGGATCATCCCACGAGTTTGATGTTTACACAATCTTACTGTAAATCCAGTGCTCAGAGTGGTCTTTAAGCCGCGGTGGTTTGAGGTCAGCACATCTGCCCTGACATCTGTCCTCCGTCTGCGCGCAGGCAAAGCTCTTTAATCCGCCGCGGGAAATAGATCTGGCTTTGTCACTTACTGTCGAAGAAATCCCGGGGCAAAGACACGGTTCAGATCTGGTTCAAGATTCATTTGATTCATGTGGTTTCTACTTCCTGTTACACGAGGATATTCTCCAATCACAGGATGTTTTATTATATGTTGTTAATCGTTATGGCAACAGTGATTAGTTCTCTAGTCTGTTTTACGCATCGTTCAAGGTCATATTATTAAATTAAGAGTAATAATAAAGGAATAAACCTGGACTAGATCAGATCTTAACAAGGAATAAACAAGGACTAAACAAAGACTAAACCGGGACAAACCAGGACTAAACCAAGATTAAACAAGGACTAAACCAGGACTAAACCAGGACTAAACAAGGACTAAACCAGGACAAACCAGGACTAAACCAAGATTAAACAAGGACTAAACCAGGACTAAACCAGGACTAAACAAGGACTAAACAAAGACTAAACCTGGACTAAACAAGGACTAAATCAGGACTAAATCAGGACTAAACAAAGACTAAACCTGGACTAAACAAGGACTAAACCAGGACTAAACCAGGACTAAATAAGGACTAAACAAAGACTAAACCGGGACAAACCAGGACTAAACAAGGACTAAACCAGGATTTAACCAGGACTAAACAAGGACTAAACCAGGACTAGACAAGGACTAAATCAGGACTAAACAAGGACTAAACAAAGACTAAACCTGAACTAAACAAGGACTAAACAAGGACTAAACAAAGACTAAATCAGGACTAAGCAAGGACTAAACAAAGACTAAACCTGGACTAAACAAGGACTATACAAGGCCTAACCCAAGTCCACATCAGTATAAAAATTAAAATAATTTAGGAGGAAAGTAAAAACCAGTGTGAACATGTCCTAAAGGAACACGTTGAGGTGGAATCTGTTCAATTTAGAGACAAATGTGTAAATGTTTTGTCCTCCTTTGGTTTAATTCTTAGACTTGGTTTAGTTTCATTTGACACCTTGTTTATCCTCCGTTAGGCCGGTTTTAGATCTGGTGGTGCTGTCAAAGAAAAGTCTGAAGAGTAAGAACTAAAGAATAAAGTTTAAAGAATAAATTCTTAAGTCTATAAGATGTACAACTGCAGCAGGTGGCAAATGTTACACAACAACCGCCATGAAACACCGAAGAAGAAGAAGAAGAAGAAGAAGAAGAAGAAGAAGAAGAAGAAGAAGAAGAAGAAGAAGAAGAAGAAGAAGAAGAAGAAGAAGAAGAAGAAGAAGAAGAAGAAGAAGAAGAAGAAGAAGAAGAAGAAGAAGAAGAAGAAGAAGAACTATATTTTTCTAGCGCCACCTGCAGGGCTCAGTGTACAGCCATGAATCTTACAAGATGAAAACAAAAGTGCAGTGGACACAGGGTTTAAGGCTGCGTTCACCAAATCAAAACTGGACCTGACCAGGACTAAAAAGACTAAAATCAGACTTAAACATGGCAACTCCAAGACCCCAAGACAACCCACCCTGGCTCTTTTCATCTTTGAGAACGTTAAATGTTTTTGTATGTTTAAAAACAGGGCCATAAGTCTATAAGCTGTATAGGCTGGTGCGAGTATAAGTCACACCAGCCAAAACATGTATAATAGAGAAGAAAAAAACCTAAGTCGCACTGGAGTAAAAGTATATAAGTATAAGTCACACCTTATAGTCCATTACCATTGTTTTCAGTACAAAGCACTTTGAATCGCGCTTCGTACGAATTGTGCTCTATAAATACATTTGATTGACAGCTGGACCAGCTGATCATGTCTTGGTCTGGGACGGGCCAAAGGGGGTGTGGTTTCACCTGGAATGGCTCAGTAATTACAGAGAAGGGAACAGTAAACCGGGTTAACAACATATCTGCCACGTCTCATAAGCACAAACCAGTCGCATCAGAATTCAGTCCTAAACTGATTTGACCCAGAGCAAAAATTTGAATTCAAAGTTTAAAGATTATAGATAATAATAATAACAAAAATAATTCAAATAAAATCCCCACATTTTTACTGCCTTAAAGTGCGTATGACAAGTTTTTACGATTGACTTTATTTGGGGTATTTATACCTGTCGTACATATAAATGATAGTTTTAAACCAGGAGTGTCCATTCTTTTTTCCCAGAGGGCCACACACAACCCGACAAGGAAGTGAATCATTCCAAATGTTGCATCTGACATAGGTTTGATGCCTCCACCTTTAATAAGACCTGGAACATTAATATTATCTTGGTATAACATCAAAATGCTTGAAATTTTACAGTAAGAAGTACTTTTTGTTGTCTGGACGATCTTAGCAGGGCCGGAGGGCCAAAAAAAACTGGTCTGAGGGCCGCATTTGGCCCCCGGGCCGTAGTTTGGACACGCTTGTTTTACACCAATAGAGCAGGTATTTGTGGAGGAAACGTTAACAAATCTGTTGAAAATGACAGGAAGTGACATCACACTCATTCCAGTCAAAGTTTATGACGAATTTACACAAAGAAACAACTTTTTTGACTCTTTAAACATTAACTCAACAAAATAAAGTCCCTCTCATTTTTCTATTTCCACCAATGTTTGGTGGATAATCTCCTTGTGTGATGCCATCAATTACAAACAGGAAGTGAAATTATAAACTTAAAAAATGAGCTTTTCTGTGACAATATTCTCCTCTGACTTTGGCTCGTCTCTCAAATGTTAAAAAACACATTGAGGACGTTTAATGGCAGCTTTGGCTCGCTGCCACCGCCTTCCCCGATCGAGCAGCGTCACTGAATCACACGCTTTTCCTTGGAAACACATCGGGCACCATTAAAACTACACCCCATACGCTGAATAAAATAGAAGCATCGTGCAAAAGCGGAGCCATTTGGAGCGGAGCCATTTGGAGCGGCGGCGTCTTAACTTCGACACCAAACAAGAGTCAACTTTTCCCTCTGTGAACCAGGTGAGATTTCCTCTGTGTTTTTGAGCTCCAGAATCTTATAAAGTGACATTAGTTTGTTTTATGTGATGCACCTGGAGTGAGCGCTTGTCTCAGTCTTTACAGAGAACAGCTGGTAGAATGTTCCGGTGCCATAGAAGTCTGTCCATTGTCCGTGGTGTTTATAGGAAAAGTGTAACTTATTAAAAGTCCCTGTGATGGTTAAATATGTATTTTCATGTCGTCTCGCTCTGATGTCTCTGAGCCGGAAACAAGACTTAAAGATGACAACTCTGAGACCCCAAGAGAACTCACCCTGACTCTTTTCATATTTAAGAACGTTATATGTTTTTGTTTGAAAACAGTGCCACAAATGGACCTCAATAGAAGGCGTTGTTATCTTAATCTCAGTCTTTATGAAATGGCATTACCATTGTCTTCAAGAATGTCTTGTGAAAGCGGCTGGACGAGCTGATCCTGTCTGGTCTGGTGCGTCT
>NW_027315857.1:22909810-22967310 GCF_026437365.1 Eucyclogobius newberryi | reverse complement strand
ATTTGTGGAGGAAATGGTGAAAAATCTGTAAAAAATGACAGGAAGTGACATCACACTCATTCCAGTCAAAGTTTATGCAGACTTATGCAGAAACAACTTTTTTGACTCTCTAAACAATAATTCCAAAATAAATAAAGTCACTTTCATACATTTGTGTTCGTCAAATAAAAATAGTGACATTAGATGAGTTTCGGCCCAGTGTTTGCTGGGTAATTTCCTAGTGTGATGTCATCAATTACAAACAGGAAGTGAAATTATAAACCTAAAAAATGTGCAATTCTGGGACAACGTTTTTATTTTTTGTAAATTCAAAATATATTTATCTTAACTGCATTTTAGTTCAATGAGTCGTTCAAACTGTCAGAGGAACTTTAACATCAAAATTGTCTAAATTTGTTCCTCCAAAGTCTGAACTCAGTCGAGCTGGCTGGCTGATATTTGCAGAATGGCATTAAAGTCAGGTTCCCTTAAATTATTCTCCAGAAAATCAAAACTTAATTCTCAATATCAGCATTTCCAGGCACAGCCTGTGTAACCAAATGTGTCATTAATTGCTTTTATATCTTTGTTTATTAAACCACACAAAATCATCCTGCTTTATAGAGCCTTTGTATTGATCTTTATAGAATTATAATTGTCAGTCAATGAATCATGTTCTCTCTTTCAGAAAAAGAGACTGAGGAGGTGTTCATGCTTCAGATGGAGCCCCTTTAAATATAAATATATTAACTACCTCAAATCCTACAGGTGTTGTCCACAATGTAATGGCTCGTCCCAGAGAATATACATTACATCCTGGTACAACATGTGTGAGGAGGATGCTATATCCTACACGATTATTGTTCCGTGATTCAGAATCACGCGGCTTTCCTCGGTCACGCAATGGGCGTGATCAAAACCCACACCTCGATACGTAGAGGACGTTGTTAGCTTGAAACTATATTATCTTAATCTCAGGCCCTGAGTCATCGTCTTTATGAAATGACATGACCATTGTCTTCAAGAATGTGTTATGACAGCTGATCTGGACCACACCCCACAGTGCGTTTGACAGGTTTTTACGATTGACTTTATTTAATATATTTATACCTGTCGTACATATAAATGATAGTTTTAAACCAGGAGTGTCCATTCTTTTTTCCCAGAGGGCCACATTTTGAAACATACAGAGCAGAGGGCCACACACAGCCCGACAAGGAAGTGAATCATTACAAATGTTGCATCTGACATAGGTTTGATGCCTCCACCTTTAATAAGACTTGGAACATTAATATTATCAAAATGCTTGAAATTTTCAAATTTCACAGTAAGAAGTACAACTTTTTGTTGTTTGGACGATCTGAGCAGGGCCGGGGGGCCAACAAAAACTGGTCTGAGGGCCGCATTTTGGCCCCCGGGCCGTAGTTTCTTTAAACATTAATTCAACAAAATAAAGTCGCTCTCATTCTCCTTTTTCTTTTGTCCCCCCAGTGTTTGCTGGGTAATTTCCTAGTGTGATGTCATAAATTACAAACAGGAAGTGAAATTATAAACCTAAAAAATTTGCTTTTCTGTGATAATATTCTCCTTTAACGTTGGCTCATCTCTCAAATATGACAAACTTGAAACACATTGAGGACGTGTGATGGCAGCTTTGGCTCGGTGCCACCGCCCTCCCCGATCGAGCAGCGTCACTGAATCACACGCTTTTCCTTGGTCACTCATTGGGCGCCATCAAAACCACACCCGGATATGTTCGATAAAAAGGAGCGTCGTGCCATGTAGAGCTGCGGCGTTTAGAACGGCGGCGGGCAACTTTTCCCTCTGTGAACCAGGTGAGATTTCCTCTGTGTTTTTGAGCTCCAGAATCTTATAAAGTGACATTAGTTTGTTTTATGTGATGCACCTGGAGTGAGCGCTTGTCTCAGTCTTTACAGAGAACAGCTGGTAGAATGTTCCGGTGCCATAGAAGTCTGTCCATTGTCCGTGGTGTTTATAGGAAAAGTGTAACTTATTAAAAGTCCCTGTGATGGTTAAATATGTATTTTCATGTCGTCTCGCTCTGATGTCTCTGAGCCGGAAACAAGACTTAAAGATGACAAATCTGAGACCCCAAGAGAACTCACCCTGACTCTTTTCATATTTAAGAACGTTAAATGTCTGGTGCGTCTGTGATGTTTGAACTGTGACAATCGACCAAACAATAATAAATGCATTCTGTGGCATAACTATTTAGAATACTTTGAATGTGCCACATTTGAGTATTTATAACACATTTTATTGTCAGTATTTACACTAAAGCTGATGTAGAAACTCTTCTGGATGAAATTACTTTGGGAAAGTTTTACTCACAACAATTTCCAGGATTCCAACATTATTAAAAGATTTGATCAAAATATTTTGAAGTGAAATAGAATTGTTTTAACTCAAGAAGAAAATTACATCCTCTTCTGTGTTTGTTTGTTTTGTTTGAGTTTTACTTTTTAACAGTAGGATTCATGTTTTCATTTTGGTCACAATGTATTATTTATGTTTATTACAGGCTGAACTGCTGTGCTTCCTGGAGACATGGCTGAAGGACCAGCTGAGACCCTAATATCTGATCCAGATTGTTATAACTTTATAACTTTGAATATAAATGGTTTGAAAAAAAAGGGAAGGAGAGCAGAGTTTTCCAAATATCTTGAAGAAATGAAAGTAGACATATGTTTTCTTCAAGAAACACATTTAGGAGAAGGGGAAGAGCTTGACATTCCAGGTTACACTTCACTTCATGTATCATCTTTCACCAGGCACTCAAGTGGAGTTGCAATTCTAATAAAAAAGAGCTTAAATTCTGAATTTGAATCAATTCCAAATACTAAAGATACAGATGAAGATACAGATGAAGATACAAATGAAGAAGCAAATGAAGATTCAGATGAAGATTCAGATGAAGATTCAGATGAAGATGCAAATGAAGAAGCAAATGAAGCTACAACTGAAGCTACAAATGAAGCTACAGATGAAGATGCAAATGAAGAAGCAAATGAAGATTCAGATGAAGATGCAAATGAAGAAGCAAATGAAGATTCAGATGAAGATTCAGATGAAGATGCAAATGAAGAAGCAAATGAAGCTACAACTGAAGCTACAAATGAAGCTACAGATGAAGATTCAGATGAAGATGCAAATGAAGAAGCAAATGAAGATTCAGATGAAGATGCAAATGAAGAAGCAAATGAAGCTACAACTGAAGCTACAAATGAAGCTACAGATGAAGATTCAGATGAAGATGCAAATGAAGAAGCAAATGAAGATTCAGATGAAGATGCAAATGAAGATTCAGATGAAGATTCAGATGAAGATGCAAATGAAGCTACAACTGAAGCTACAAATGAAGCTACAGATGAAGATTCAGATGAAGATGCAAATGAAGAAGCAAATGAAGATTCAGATGAAGATGCAAATGAAGATTCAGATGAAGATTCAGATGAAGATGCAAATGAAGAAGCAAATGAAGATTCAGATGAAGATGCAAATGAAGATTCAGATGAAGATTCAGATGAAGATGCAAATGAAGAAGCAAATGAAGCTACAACTGAAGCTACAAATGAAGCTACAGATGAAGATTCAGATGAAGATGCAAATGAAGAAGCAAATGAAGATTCAGATGAAGATTCAGATGAAGATGCAAATGAAGAAGCAAATGAAGATTCAGATGAAGATGCAAATGAAGAAGCAAATGAAGCTACAAATGAAGAAGCAAATGAAGCTACAAATGAAGATGCAAATGAAGCTACAAAAGGCAGATGTGTCATTGTTGATGGACATCTTGATGGGTTACCAATGACATTAGTTAATATTTATGGGCCTTCAAAAGAAGATGAACCTGATTTTTTTAAACGTCTCTTTTCAACTTTAAAACCTTCTGAAAACTGTATAATAGCAGGCGACTTCAACACAGTAATGAATCCATTATTAGATCGCACATCTGGAAACCAAAAAAACGGAAACTCTACCAATGTTATTAGAGAGAATATGAAAGAAAACGGACTTCATGATGATTGGAGAGAGAGAAACCCAAACCTAAAGAAATACACATACATACAGAAGGGATGGAACACTTCCTCCAGGATAGATTACTTTCTCTTAAGCAAGTCATTAGTGCAAAACACAACAGAACACACAATACAAAACAATATTAGGATAAGTGATCATTCTCCTGTTTTTTTTACGATAAATATTAGACCAGCAGCGCCGTGCTTTAAGTCATCATTTCTGGAGGATCAGGAACTCATGAACAAACTCACCCACTTGATAAAAACGTTCTCTACAACATCAGGATTGTGGGAACAAAGAAAAAAACGAATAATTGACAAAATTAAAGACTATTCAAACGGAAAAGGAAAATTATATTTTGTTTCTTTAAAAGAGAGAACAATTATTCCTTCGATTAGGGCACGAGGAGGAACAACTGAAGGTGCAACTGGAGGAACAACTAAAGGTGCAACTAAAGGTACAACTAAAGGTACAACTCAGAATCACCAAGAAATAAACCAGACTTTTTTATCATTTTATAGAGATCTTTATTCTGTAGGTGTTGAACTTGACCAAACGAAAATAGAAACTTTTTTTACAAAGTTTTACCTGCTCCATTACCCTAATGTGAACGTTGAGCAGCTATACAGTGACATCACGGAAGAAGAAATGAAAAAGGTTCTTTACACATTGAAAAATAGCCCCCCAGGACCAGATGGACTTGGAATAGAATTTTATAAAAGTTTTTGGGACATTTTATCACCGTTGTTATACAAGGCAGTCAAAGAGATTGAAATGAACTGTATAATACCAGAAAATGTTAATGCTACAATAATAGAAGCAAAATTAGAAGAAAATAAAGATCCAACAAATCCATCTAGTTATCGCCCCGTTCATCTAATGAACACAGACCTGAAAATAATAGCACAGGTCTTGGCAACTCGAGTAGAATCAATCATTTTCAAGAAAAGAGTGAACGTAGAAGATAGTGGACATTTTCCTCTCTTAACAAAGACACATGAAGAAGACACTATTGTCATAGCATTAGATGTGGAAAGAGCTTTTGAGAAGGTGAACTGGACTCGTCTGTTTCAAACACTGGAGAAGTTTGGATTTGGCGAGCGGTTCATTCAGTGGATAAAGTTGATCTACTCTTCTCCCACAGCTGTAGTCAGGACTAATGGAATCACATCACCGAGTTTCACTCTTCAGCGAGGACTCAGACAGGGCTGTCCACTAACTCCACTTCTGTTTAAAATTTACACAGACCCTCTGCGCGCTGCTATTGTGCAAAATGAAATCATTCAAGACATATGCCAGATGTTTATAAAGTAACACATTCACTAAAGTATAAAACTTCCCAATCAACTGGGAAAAATCATTGTATTTTGTAATCACGCTGGAAAACTGGAAAAAGCCCAAACTAGTGTCACTCAAACCCTCCTCCAGCACCAGCTTCACTTCTTTATTTTCACCAGAGAAAATCCAGATTTAAAATGCTGATGTTTGAGCAGAGCATGTTCACACTTAGAATCAGAGTAAATCAGAATCAGAGGAAAAACTACAGTCTCAGCTTCACAAAGACATTTGTTTTTTTACTGCAAAAGGTTCAGGAGCATCTTCAGTTTGAAATGTGGCTCATTTTAGTCGTGCGTTTTGGGGAAAATAGACAATAATCATGAAAAGGGGACATTTATGTTTATGAAACTCAAGCTGAACAATGACATTTTACAACAGTGGTCCCCAAACTTTTTGACTCGAGGGCCACATTGGGTTCTAAAGGGGCCGGGGCGGGGCCAGGAAAATATGGTGTGTTTGTGTGAACTAATGAATTACTATAAATTACACGAAGATTTGACCTGTAACTTGTAACAAAGCAACAAATGCAAGGCTCAATGTACAAATTGTTTTCCAAATGCATTAAATGATGATTAATTATCTACTGTCTTCTACTGTCCACAAGAGTCTTCTACTGTCCACAAGAGTCTTCTACTGTCCACAAGACTCTTCTACTGTCCACAAGAGTCTTCTACTGTCCACAAGACTCTTCTACTGTCCACAAGAGTCTTCTACTGTCCACAAGTCTTCTACTGTCCACAAGAGTCTTTTACTGTCCACTAGAGTCTTTTACTGTCCACAAGAGTTTTCTACTGTCCACAAGAGTCTTCTTCAGTGTCAAACACTTGCACTTCCTGCTTGATTGGCCCCAGTGGCCGTTTGTGGTGAATTTTATTTTCTGAGCTCCATAGATTTTCTTGTGCGTGCACTAAGTGCGAGCAGTGCACTATGTGCGAGCAGTGCACTATGTGCGAGCAGTGCGCAGCTGCGCAGGCGCGCAGCTTAGAGGGAACAGTGCCATCTCTTGGGGAAATGTGGGCATTACAGGCGAAAGGTAAAATGAACGGCCAGCCACAGTATCGTGAGTTTGAATCTTGACTCCGACATTTGCTGCATGTCCTCCTTTCTCTCATCATTCCCCTTCCTTTCTTTCTCATTCCATCTACTGTCTAATAAAGCCTACAGCAAAAAATAAATAAATATATATTTTTAATATAACTTGGACAAGCTTGGCGGGCCGGATTGAAAGGCCCAACGGGCCGAATGTGGCCCGCGGGCCGTAGTTTGGGGACTACTGCTTTACAACAACTGGATCTAGAGTGGAATTAACTTTTTATACATTCCAAGTTAAAATGTTACAAACACTTTAAATTAGATATGGAATTGAAATTGTGCATTTTTATAGTTATTTGAAAAGAATAGAAAAAAAAAAGACTTTTTGGATCAGTGGCGCATACACTTGATAAGATCTGATTGGTCCAGCTGGTCCGTGTCCCACTGAGCTGAGGCTCCTCCCCCTGTGAATGGCGTCAGTCCAAACTCACAGACACAGAGTGGAACCATGGAGACCACCACTTCAAGGTACAGTTGTTATTGTCACATCATTTTAATGTTTAGTTTTCTAAAGAGTTCTTCATTTATATATTTTTTCTGCTCCTCAGACTCTTGTCTTCTGAGCATCTGTGGTCCATCTCTGTGGTCCAGCTCTGTGGTCCATGGCAAGGCAAGGCAAGTTTATTTGTAG
Organism: Eucyclogobius newberryi; assembly: GCF_026437365.1. NCBI lineage: Eukaryota > Metazoa > Chordata > Actinopteri > Gobiiformes > Gobiidae > Eucyclogobius > Eucyclogobius newberryi. The sequence continues at coordinate 22,960,229 of NW_027315857.1, read as the reverse complement.
AGCACATTTCATACACATGGCAATTCAAAGTGCTTCACAGCAGGAAAAATGCATTCAAATCACAAAGAAATTACAGAAACAGAAATACAATAAAATTAACTAAATTAAAAATTATCAATCCAACTGATTTTTTAAACTAATAAAATCACAAACAAAAAAGAGAAGAGTGCAAAGAAAAAATCCTTTCAGTCATATGCACAGCTAAACAAAACAGTTTTTAGCTTGACAATGTTCAAACATTGTCAGAGTAGAAGCCTGTGTAGCATATATAATGCTGCAGTGCATTAAAATTGGAGTTGGACTAGTACCAGAAGTTTAAGGTTCGGCTCGGAGGAAAATGAGGTGTATTCAATGAGACGACTGACAAAATGCTGGTAGCGCTGAGTGGTGTTATTTACAGTGATTGACAAATATATACAATATTTACAGTTGTGCACAATTAGAATAATGGTCCATATCTCTGAACTTAATCAGTTCAACGCGTTAACAAAGTTCCAAGTGCAGTGCTGCATAGCTCAGTCCACAAAAATAGAATCCACGGGTAACTTCCAAGGGTTTCAGAGTATGAATCAGTTTATCCACTAGCAGGGGATATTGTGTAGGATATAATGTATGTGTGGGGAGCAGCTGCAGCGCCTCCTACCGCACCGGCAGATGTTTGCACTCTCTCGGTTCGTTCTGGTTTCTTTAGCTCGCCATCCAGTTCTGGAACCTGGCCTGTTCAAAACAGGACCATGAATAAACAACAAAATTATTATTAATTAATAATAAATTATAATTCAACATTTAGATCATGCTTAGATACAATATTTCATGTCATCTGTTCATCTCAATCAGTAATTAATATTCCCAGTGTTGGGCATAAATAGTTAGTGTTGAGCATAAAGTGAAATTAACTTTTAATAATTTAACTTTAAATCATTAGATTTCAGTGTCAGATTCAGCAAAAGTTGAAGTGCAAAAATGATACAATTTAACATGAACGAGTGCAGCCAGCGCCCGCACCGGCTGACAAGTCCGTGTTAACTGATTCAATCAACAGTAGCATAGCATGTTAGCTTCGAACAATAACAAAGCACTCACCAGGTCCACTTTAAGTATATCAGTCAAACAAAACACAAGATCACAGGCAGAGGCATCTGCAAAGTCGATGGCATAACAGTGAATAAGCAGAATATCCGTAAAATGTAAAGTTTAGAGGGCTAACCGCCTACCTGCAGCCGCTTAACAACCTGGAGGCCCACACTCCTCCCGAACAACCGCGCGCGGCCATGTTTTAAAGAGATTAGCGCCGCAAATCTCGCGATACGTGAGCGAAGTCTCGCGATAGTTCGGCAGAGACGGACCAGGCAGGCAAAAATGAAGCAAAGGGACCAGGCAAGCAAAACGGAGGCAGAAACGGTCCAGGAGCAGAAAATCACCTGGGTTACACCTGTCTCACATCTTCAGGAAGACTGTTCCAGATTTTAGCTGCATAAAACTGAAACGCAGATTCCCCATGTTTTGTCCTGACTCTGGCACCAGCAGGAGGCCGGTCCCTGAGGTCCTCAGAGTCCGAGATGGTTCATATGGCACTAACATATCCAAGATGTACTTTGGTGCTAGGCCATGGAGAGACTTGTACACAAGCAGAGCTGCTTTAAAGTCTATTCTCTGAGCCACAGGGGGCAGTGCAGAGACCTGAGAACAGGACTAATGTGATGGTACTTCCTGGTTCTAGTCAGGACCCGAGCAGCAGCGTTCTGGATGTACTGCAGCTGTTTTACAGCTCGTTTGGAGAGGCCAGTGAGCAGGCCGTTACAGTAGTCTAATCTACTGGAGACAAACGCGTGGATAAGTCTCTCTAAATCTGGTTTTGACACTATATTTTTGATTTTGGCAATGTTTTTTAGATGGTAAAAAGCTGCTGATGTTATTGATTTGACGTGGCTATTAAAGTTCAAGTCTGAGTCCATTATTACCCCCAGATTTCTAATTTGGTTTGTAGGTTTTAGAGCGAGACTCTGGAGGTGACGCTAACACTTTCTCTTTGTTTCTGTGGCCAAAAACGATTATTTCAGTCTTGTCTGAGTTCAGCTGGAGAAAGTTGTTTTGCCTCCACAAACTGATCTGTTGGATGCAGTGACAGAGTGAATCTACTGGTCCATAGTCACCTGCCGATAGTGAAACATAGATCTGAGTGTCGTCTGCATAATTGTGATAGGACACATTTTCACTGCGTATCAACTGACCTAACGGTAGCATGTAGAGGTTTAACAGAAGGGGACCCAGGACTGACCCTTGGGGCACTCCACAGGTCAGGGTCATGTGGTCTGAGACACAGCTACCAATTTCAACAAAGTACTTCCTGTCTTCCAGATAGGACCTTAACCAGTTTAGGGCAGTGCCAGTGATGCCCACCCAGTCCTCTAGTCTCTGTAAGAGGATCCCATGATCGACAGTGTCAAAAGCAGCACTCAGATCTAACAGAATTAAGACTGAGGCTTTGCCCGTGTCAGTGTTCAGGCGGATGTCATTTGTCACCTTGACAAGAGCAGTCTCAGTGCTGTGATGAGGTCTAAAACCTGACTGAAAAACATCAAATGAGTTGTTTATTAAGAGGAAATCTGTGAGCTGTTGGTAAACAACCTTTTCAAGGACTTTGCCCCAAAATGGCAGATTAGAGATGGGCCGGTAACGACTCAGTACTGCGGCATCAAGACTGCTCTTCTTTAGGAGAGGCTTTATGACCGCAGTTTTCAAAAACATTGGGAATGTTCCAGATTGAAGCGACATGTTAACTATGTGAGTGAATGGTGCTAACAAACTGTTCAGCACAGACTTTAGAAATCTGGTGGGTAACACATCGAGGCAGCATGTAGATGAACTCAGACTGGTGATGATCTCATGGACAGTTTTGTCAGTTACTGGTGCAAAGTGAGTTAGCTCTAAGTGTCTTGGTGGTTTTAGGGTAATTTTTTGCATTGTGGGATTTATAGCATTTTTAATGCCCTGAACTTTGTCACTAAAGAATAATGCAAACTCATTACACTTGGATGTGGAAATGAGTTCTAACGGCAGCTGAGCTGGAGGGTTTGTTAATCTGTTTACTGTGGCAAACAGGACACGCGAGTTGTTACTGCAGCTTCCAATTATTTCAGAAAAATATCTTTCCCTAGTTCTACATAAGATTAGGTTGTACATGTTCAGCTTCTCTTTGTAAATCTCTTTTTGAACCTGGAGCTTTGACTTGCGCCATTTCCGTTCGGCCCTGCAGCACTCCCTTTTCTGTGCCCTGACCGAATCATCATTTCTCCACGGCGCCTTCTGCTTATTTTTTACCATTTTAGCCTTTATAGGGGCAATGGTGTCTAGAACATTCAAAACACTAGATGTAACAGAGTTCAACAAATCATTTACATTAGAACATGAGACATTTTCAAAGTTTATCATTTCCATAAACAGTGCACCTGTGCCATCACTTATGTGTCTCCTCTGAACAACTGCAGGACCAACCGGAGGTTTGGGAGAAACAGACAGGTCAAAGAAGACACAGAAATGATCAGACAGAGCAACATCGATCACATTAACATTTGAAATATTTACCCCCTTTGTAATTATGAGATCTAGAGTCTGCCCTCTGCTGTGGGTGGGGCCTCTCACATGCTGAGTAAGACTGAAGGTTTCAAGGACAGCATCAAGCTCTTTAGCGTTTCTGTCACAAATATTATCAACATGCACATTGAAATCACCTGTAATGACCAAACCATCAAAGTCTGTGCATATGACTGAAAGCATCTCAGTAAAATCATCAATAAAACTTTGGCAGTGCTGGGGAGGCTTGTATAAAACAATGAAGAGAATGGATGGAGACCGTTTTAGCTCCATTTTAAAGGATACATACTCAAATGATGAAAACACCCCAAAAGACAACCCGCGGGTAATTATTTCATCTCTAAAGACAGCACAGACTCCACCCCCTTTTTTGTTTTCTCGTGTTTCAGATTCAAACTTAAAGTTGGGTGGAGCAGATTCTATCAGAACTACATTTCCTGTGTTTTTGTCAAGCCATGTTTCAGTTAAAAACATAAAATCAAGATTATAAGAAGAAATAAAATTATTAATTAAGAGAGATTTGTTACATAAGGATCTGACATTTAGCACAGCAAGTTTCAGACTAGTTTCAGTGAGACTGGGCTTTATCTTTTCACAGGGAATATGAATCACATTTCTCAGATTGGGCCTGACTCGCATTTTGTTTTTCCATCTGTGTGATGATGTGACTACAGAAATAGCACTAGGGGGGGCTCTTTTTACATAGGGCCCCGGGTTGGTTTGATTTTTAATGTGACAATAAGTCCCGGCAACGCTGAGACCCAGTGCATCCTAGCTATGGGAGATACCAGGTGAAAGGCGAGGTTGGATGGGTGGTGGGGCTTTTGTAGCCAAGGAGAGTTTGGGACCAGGTGAGAGGCGAGGGGGGATGGGTGGTGGGGCTTTTGTTGGTGTAGTCGGCTTGTGCAGGGAGTTGATAAGTATTGACATAGCCCTTACTATATTGGGCGTGAGTGGAGCCATCTTAATGCCTGATTTGATCAGACTTTCAAAATGGCTGGGAAGGCCCATGGGTGAGAGTGGAGATGAGAAGGAGAATGATGAATCTTTAGTGGGAGTAGATGTTGCAGGGGGAACCCAGGACTGGTGTGAATGCAGGGGCGATGACAGGGATGTTGTTGGGCTTGTCACAGATGGGTCCAAGGCCTTTGAAGATTGTTCCTTTGCTGGAGGCGGTGGAGGTGAATGTGGAGCAGCTGGAGCTGAATCCTTTGCTGGTGGTGGTGGAGCAGCTGCTGATGAATCCTGTGGTCCAACTATCGTCTCTATCGTGATGCAGTCCTGTTGGGTCACCGGTCCACACAGTCCCACTCCACGCCATGATACTAACTGGTCAGAAAGGGTCAGTCTTGGTTTCCAGTTAAAATCACATCTCAACGTTAAAGTTTGAACAAACCGTGGCTCCAAATGGAACAACCTGCAGCAAACGCATCACCTGAACTGGCTTCAGACACAGATGAAGAAAAGTGGCTGCTGAGCCACTCAGGAAACAAGAAGCAAAAAAAAAACATGAACAATATAGGGACAAATTCCTTGAAGCTGAACTGAAGCTTTGTGTCAACACCACATCACTATGTGGCGAGAGCGTTCACAGGAATGGTGGATGAGCATGAATATGAAGAGGTTTTCCTGAGAGGAGAACTTCAGCCACTCCCCGTCCCCAAAGGAAGAGGACGATGGGTTTTCTAGAGATGAAGAGGCTCCTCCTCTCGTTGCACATCTCTGAATGACTGTAAATAACCAAACTGTACCAACTATTCACAGGGAAAGATCTGGATGAGCTGATGTTAAAAACTGCCAAAACTGACACAATGGGACAAGCACAACCCACTATGGCACCAGCACAGGCTTTAAGAGTTTGTTTTTATGGTTTTGCTAAACTAGAACATGTTTTACTGAGATTTTGAATATTCAATGTGTTTTGTTCTTTTGATGTGAGGTTGCGTCTGGCGCCTCTTCAGTGCGATCACACGTGGATGTGATCAAAAGGGGGAATGTGACTCAAGAAAGTGTTTGTGTTTCTGTTCAGGAGCAAAGCAGTTGAATTAAACTGAATGGAAAGCAGAAGGAACGTCCAAACCTATTCTTAATGCCCCTCCTTTTTGCACGAAATTAAAAAAATGTTTTATCTTATTTTAATGAATGTTTGATCAGTGTAAATGCAGTCCTTCTCAAATAGTGAAGGACCCTCCCAGGGGGGCGCGGTGCGATGCTAGGGGGGGCGCGTCTGACCCCGGGACCTTGCTTTTTTCTCCACACTGAAATAACGTGTAATTGCACATCCACTACAGTAGGTGGCAGTGGCGCTTCTACTGTATCGATACTGTTCTACTGTATCGTTACTGTTCTACTGTATCGATACTGTTCTACTGTATCGATACTGTTCTACTGTATCGTTACTGTTCTACTGTATCGATACTGTTCTACTGTATCGTTACTGTTCTACTGTATCGTTACTGTTCTACTGTATCGATACTGTTCTACTGTATCGTTACTGTTCTACTGTATCGATACTGTTCTACTGTATCGATACTGTTCTACTATATCGATACTGTTCTACTGTATCGTTACTGTTCTACTGTATCGATACTGTTCTACTATATCGATACTGTTCTACTGTATCGTTACTGTTCTACTGTATCGATACTGTTCTACTGTATCGTTACTGTTCTACTGTATCGATACTGTTCTACTATATCGATACTGTTCTACTGTATCGTTACTGTTCTACTGTATCGATACTGTTCTACTGTATCGTTACTGTTCTACTGTATCGATACTGTTCTACTGTATCGATACTGTTCTACTGTATCGTTACTGTTCTACTGTATCGATACTGTTCTACTGTATCGATACTGTTCTACTGTATCGATACTGTTCTACTGTATTGTTTTGGGGCGCAGACGGCACAGAACGGGAAACGTAAAATTCCGTGAACAACCCCTCAAGACCTCATGAAATAATATTTAACAGGGATGAAAAGACAGGCGGGAACATATAGAGATAATGAGACAAACGACAGGCTCCAGAATGCTAAGACGTACGTAGCACTTGGTTTCACACACGCTTGGAGAAACGAGGAAAGACCAGTGTGTTTACTGTGTCTAAAAATGTTGGCAGTGGAAAGCATGAAGACAAATAAATGAAGGCGTCACTTAAAGAGTTTTTGCCAGCAATCATCCAACTGTGTGAAAGCTACAGCAGTAAACCAGTCAGACATGAGGCATTCATTTATTTTGCTTTTATGTTAAAAATGTTGATTTCATTTTCCAAAAGAATCTTTTGAGTTTTTGTTTTTCACAGTTTGACCTTGTTATGCAAAATGTCAAAAAAACAATCTTCTTTAGGTTGAATTGTTTTATATGTCGTGCTCCTGAGTTAATGTTGCTGATCATTTTCAATTTAATATTATTTGTTGAATTTTTCTTTCATTTTATTTGTTAGTATCAAATGGTGTGCACACCACTATTTGAGAATGACAGATAGTGGTTAATAATGTTTATAGTTTAAATAATTAGTTTATTACAATTTGTAATAATATAATAATAATGATAATAATAATAATAATAATCACTTTATTGCACTTTTCTGTTACAGACTAAAACACAATGCTAATAAAGTTATTCTTTGTTTTAATTTGACCTATAGTTCTGTTCTCTTTTTTGTTGTTTTCTTTACTGTTAATAAGTCTGTAATGTTATGTAGAGTTGAAGCCTCATTATATTATAAGTACATCTAACACCATTGTTTTAAGTCTGATAACAATTTTATAGACAAATTATGATATATAATGATATATATTATAATCATATATATGATTTAGAGTCGTGGCAGAGAGTGGGGGGGGACGCGAAGTGTTTTCTTCTTCCTGGGGGCGTGACAGAAAATAATTGAGAAGCACTGGTGTAAATGTAACATCATCTTTTTTATGCTTGAAATGAAATGAATTAAACTAAACAAAAACATTGTAGTAAATTGTCACTTATTTTTGCTCAACGGTCTTTGTTTTCTGTGGTTACGGAAATACATTCATCATACATTTTTGCCATAAGGTTTTAGAAAAATTCAAATATTAAAAGGCCACATTTCATGCAAAATTTACTTTTCTGAGGTTTTAACCCTGTTTTAACATTCCCTAATCAAAAAAATGATCTGGATTAGCATTTAGCTTATCCACGCTAACTTGTGGAATCCTGGTTAGAAATGATCAAATGCTCTGATGTAGCTCTGACCTAGCTCTGATGTAGCTCTGATGTAGCTCTTATGTAGCTCTGATGTAGCTCTTATGTAGCTCTGATGTAGCTCTGATGTAGCTCTTATGTAGCTCTTATGTAGCTCTGATGTAGCTCTGACGTAGCTCTGACGTAGCTCTGATGTAGCTCTGATGTAGCTCTGATGTAGCTCTTATGTAGCTCTGATGTAGCTCTTATGTAGCTCTGATGTAGCTCTGATGTAGCTCTTATGTAGCTCTTATGTAGCTCTGATGTAGCTCTGACGTAGCTCTGACGTAGCTCTGATGTAGCTCTGACGTAGCTCTGATGTAGCTCTTATGTAGCTCTGACGTAGCTCTGATGCAGCTCTGATGTAGCTCTGATGTAGCTCTGACGTAGCTCTGATGTAGCTCTGACGTAGCTCTGATGTAGCTCTTATGTAGCTCTTATGTAGCTGTTATGTAGCTCTGATGTAGCTCTGATGTAGCTCTGACGTAGCTCTGACGTAGCTCTGACGTAGCTCTGATGTAGCTCTGATGTAGCTCTGATGTAGCTCTGATGTAGCTCTGACGTAGCTCTGACGTAGCTCTGACGTAGCTCTGATGTAGCTCTGATGTAGCTCTGATGTAGCTCTGACGTAGCTCTGATGCAGCTCTGAGAATCTTCACTTTTAAGTCCATAAATCATGGGCAGACTCAGTGACTTTCTACCGTGACCCGGATTAAACACGAGACCTCATGTGGATAAACAACATGCTACACTGTTGAGTGGTGGCGCCAACTAAAGGCTGTGAGTGGATATTACAGCCCTTACACCAGTTTCACAGGCTTCAGACTCACAGCAGTCCTGGTTTAGCCCTGGTTTGGTCCAGGTTTAGTCCTGGTTTAGTCCTTGTTTAGTGCTGGTTTAGTCCTGGTTTAGTCCTGGTTTAGCCCTGGTTTGGTCCTGGTTTAGTCCTGGTTTAGTCCTTGTTTAGTGCTGGTTTAGCCCTTGTTTGGTCCTGGTTTAGTCCTGGTTTAGTCCTTGTTTAGTGCTGGTTTAGTCCTGGTTTAGTCCTGGTTTAGCCCTGGTTTGGTCCTGGTTTAGTCCTGGTTTAGTCCTTGTTTAGTGCTGGTTTAGTCCTGGTTTAGTCCTGGTTTGGTCCTGGTTTAGTCCTTGTTTAGTCCTGGTTTGGTCCTGGTTTAGCCCTGGTTTAGTCCTGGTTTAGTCCTGGTTTAGTCCTTGTTTAGTGCTGGTTTAGTGCTGGTTTAGTGCTGGTTTAGTCCTGGTTTAGTCCTGGTTTGGTCCTGGTTTAGTCCTGGTTTGGTCCTGGTTTGGTCCTGGTTTAGTCCTTGTTTAGTCCTTGTTTAGTGCTGGTTTAGTCCTGGTTTAGCCCTGGTTTGGTCCTGGTTTAGTCCTTGTTTAGTGCTGGTTTAGTCCTGGTTTAGTGCTGGTTTGGTCCTGGTTTGGTCCTTGTTTAGTCCTGGTTTGGTCCTGGTTTAGCCCTGGTTTAGTCCTGGTTTAGTCCTGGTTTAGTCCAGGTTTAGTCCTGGTTTAGTCCTGGTTTAGTCCTGGTTTGGTCCTGGTTTAGTCCTGGTTTGGTCCTGGTTTGGTCCTGGTTTAGTCCTGGTTTAGTCCTGGTTTGGTCCTGGTTTAGCCCTGGTTTAGTCCTGGTTTAGTCCTGGTTTAGTCCTGGTTTAGTCCTGGTTTAGTCCTGGTTCGGTCCTGGTTTAGTCCTGGTTTGGTCCTGGTTTAGCCCTGGTTTAGTCCTGGTTTAGCCCTGGTTTGGTCCAGATTTAGTCCTGGTTTAGCCCTGATTTAGTGCTTGTTTACTTGAATTGAAATGCTCCAAAGTGAATGTCAAACTTGACATAAACCTTCTTGACACGTCTTGTCTGCTGCTGTTTTTGTTCTTGGTCGTCCTCAGGACCAGGATCCTGGCCTGGCATGGTCTGGATCTGGTCTGGATCTGGCCTGGATCTGGTCTGGATCTGGTCTGGATCTGTTCTGGATCTGGCCTGGATCTGGTCTGGATCTGGTCTGGATCTGGTCTGGATCTGGCCTGGATCTGGTCTGGATCTGGTCTGGATCTGGCCTGGATCTGGTCTGGATCTGGTCTGGATCTGGTCTGGATCTGGTCTGGATCTGGCCTGAATCTGGTCCGGAGCAGAGACAGGTTCAGCCCGAGTCTCTTTGAAGGATCAAATGCAGCCGGAACAAATATGACCTCAAATAATTCATTCTGTTTTTCCCCCCGATGTTGAAGTGGAAAAGAGCGAGACGAAGCTTTGTTGTGGTTGAGATGTGAGCTGACGTCTGCTGAGTCAGCCTCACCTCCAGGGGGCGCTCTGATGTCAACCTCACCTCCAGGGGGCGCTCTGACGTCCTTAGTCCTGGTTCGGTCCTGGTTTAGTCCTGGTTTAGTCCTGGTTTAGTCCTGGTCTGGTTCTTGTTTAGTCCTGTTTAGTCTTTGTTTAGCCCTTTTTAGTCCTTGTTTAGTCCTGTTTTAGTCCTGGTTTAGTCCTGGTTTAGTCCTGGTTTAGAAAAAGTGCTTTTTTTTACCTTTCCAATGATAGAAATCAAATGCATTGATATGTTGTATTCAGTCGTTGTCGTTACATTTCTATTTCTTTGCGTGTGATAAAATGCTCACATTCTAAACACGTGTTATTGTGTGAGTCTGACATAAACGTCTGAACTGAGTGAGCGAGTTACACATTATAACATGACAAATACAGGAATAACAGTTAGAAGTTTGTATAATGGAGCGTTCTGCTCCTGAGCCGCCGCCCACACACACTGGACGAAAAACACTGATTAATGACCTAATTAATTATCAATCTGGGGTGGTAAAAATCTCTTCATGATGTTTGTAGCGTTAATGTTCTTTAAACGTGCACTTTTGTACCTTCGTTTTGTGTTTTATTCCCTCTACAGGCGGCAGAGGGAATAACAGCGGGGAAATAGGCCAAAGCTATGTTAATGTAAGCATGCAGCTGTAATGAACGTGATTCGAGGGTTAAAACGAGTCGATTTATGAACTTAAAACTCACCTTTGACGTCACAAATGTGGGAAATTTGAAACGGAGCGACAGGACCTGGTCAACAGGATCAATGAAACGAGCCAGAATGGAGTTAAATAGAATTAAAATGGATTAAAATGGAGTCAAACACAACGCCAGGTGCGTTTTTGACGACGGAATGACGTCGTGACACGGTTAAAAGCTCAAAAAAGCTCACATTAGCATAACATATTGAGCAAAATATGTGTCCTTTAAGTGTTTTGCAAATATTTCAACTCAACACGTTTCAGCAAATATTAAAAACGTTGATTGTATTTGATTCTTTCACAATTGAAACAGATGTTTTACAGTTTAAACAATGCGTCTGTTGTAAACCACACATTACGTTCTCTCAGTCGGGCGTTTCCTCATCAGAATTTGTGTTGGCTCCCTCTACAGGCGGCAGAGGGAATAACAGCAGGGAAATAAACCAAAGCTGTGTTAATGAACGTGATTTGAGGGTTAAAACGAGTCTGGCGACGATTTATGAACTTAAAACTCACCTTTGACGTCACAAATCTGGGAAATTTGAAACGGAGCGACAGGATCTCGTAAACAGGATCAATGAAACGAGCCAGAATGGAGTTAAAATGGAATTAAAATTGATTAAAAATGGAGTCAAACACAACTCCAGGTGCGTTTTTGACAAGGAAACGACGTCGTGACATGGTTAAAAGCTCAAAAAAGTAATATCAGCATAACATATTTAGCGTAATATGTGTCCTTTAAGTGTTTTGCAAATACTTCAACTCAACGCGTTCCAGCAAATATTAAAAAACGCCGATTGTATTTGATTTATTCGCAATTATCCTTCCAGAAAGAGCGCAGACCCTGGGGGGATTTCCCACACGTCTCCCGCTGCTGTTTTTATGAGTTCTGTTTTATGTCTCGCTGAAAAACGACATTATTAAAAAGTGTTGACACGATTCGAGTCGGGAGGAAATGAACGTTGCTTTTTACGGATCGCGTTCGGCGGCGGCGGCGGTAAGGGCCATGACGTACCCACGGCCAGGTTGGCGATGAAGAAGTTGGTGACGGTTCTGAGCGTCTTGAAGCGGTAAATGACGTAGATCACCAGAGAGTTTCCCACGAGCCCCAGCACGATGATGGTGCTGTAGGCCAGGATCAGCACCACCTGTGGACACAAGGCGGTACTGCGCGTTAGCACTGCGCGTTAGCTCACTTGCAACGCTAAAGAAATGTGTCAGTTTAACAGAAAACGCAGGTCGGAGCATTGATAAAATCAGCTTTATTTGATGACGGTTATGGATAACTGAGATTTACTGAATATTTAGATTTTTGAGGCAAACAAATCCATTTAAGTTGAAGTAAAGTTAATTTGTGGAAACTAAAATGTCATAAAGCTGTTATTGTTTATGCATTATTGCCCATAGACATTAGACTGTCAGTGTGGATCTATTGTATTGTATTATTCTTTTAGTAATAATGCAGAGCAATAAAAATATGTTTTTATTCTTTACTGAAATGTGACTGAATTCCCCAAGAACACAAGTGCTGTTATTGCCATGTCTATATTTATAATCTATGATATTTATGATATTTATATGATGTGGCTTCATCTGGTGTTTTAAACCATAACTCTTGGATTTACGCTCGTTTTGACACTATTTGCTGCATCAGTAAACTAAAGTGTGACACATGTTTTCAAATCGAGGCTCTGATGTCACTGGTCGAGTTATTGTCACTAAAGCTGGATGTAGCGTTTGGAAGCTAACGCTAACTCTCCCATTGAACACGCATTATGCAAATGTAGGCACTGTACCAGCCCTCACTATGACACTGTTAGCAGTTATAACACTGATATCAACACAGGGGGCAGTATTTGTATTTGTGTAGTAGTAGTAGTAGTAGTAGTAGTAGTAGTAGTAGTAGTAGAAGTAGTAGTAGTAGTAGTAGTAGTAGTAGTAGTAGTAGTAGTAGTAGTAGTAGTAGTAGTAGTAGTAGTAGTAGTAGCGCTCACAGTAGTCGGATGATGTTGCAGTATCAGTACAGTTCAAAGTAGTAGTGTTTGTTACCTGCACGCTGAGTAGCCGAATGGTGTCCTCAGGGAGGTTCATGCCTTCGAAGGTCACCGTGGGAAGAGCCGGTGGCCATGGCGACGCCCCCGCCGGCTTCGACCCCGTCGTGTTGGCTTCAGCCGCCATTTTGGGTCAGAGCAGCGCCATTTCACTGACTGAGGAGAGAAACCACAGGGAAGATCAGAACCAAAGAGCTTCTGGATACTCCGTGTGTCTGTAGGCCTCATGTGTCTGTAGGCCTCATGTGTCTGTAGGCCTCATGTGTCTGTAGGCCTCATGTGTCTGTAGGCTTCATGTGTCTGTAGGCCTCATGTGTCCGTAGGCCTCATGTGTCTGTAGGCCTCATGTGTCCGTAGGCTTCATGTGTCTGTAGGCCTCATGTGTCTGTAGGCTTCATGTGTCTGTAGGCCTCATGTGTCTGTAGGTCTCATGTGTCTGTAGGCCTCATGTGTCTGTAGGCTTCATGTGTCTGTAGGTCTCATGTGTCTGTAGGCCTCATGTGTCTGTAGGCCTCATGTGTCTTTAGGCCTTATGCGTCTGTAGGCCTCATGTGTCTGTAGGCTTCATGTGTCTGTAGGCCTCATGTGTCTGTAGGCCTCATGTGTCTGTAGGCTTCATGTGTCTGTAGGCCTCATGTGTCCGTAGGCCTCATGTGTCTTTAGGCCTCATGTGTCCGTAGGCCTCATGTGTCCGTAGGCCTCATGTGCCCGTAGGCCTCATGTGTCCGTAGGCCTCATGTACCCGTAGGCCTCATGTGTCTTTAGGCCTCATGTGTCCGTAGGCCTCATGTGTCCGTAGGCCTCATGTGTCTTTAGGCCTCATGTGTCCGTAGGCCTCATGTGTTATATATTGTGTTAATACATTGAATCGCAGGCTTCTTGCCGACAACATGAGGAAATATGATGATGTCATTAAACACTTTTTAATTACATTTTTATGGATCACGACCGTAACAATTCACGGTCTGTTCACGGCGTTTGACAAGAAACCGTCGCATTTCTTCAATTCCGTTCTGCCTCTTCAGGAAATGCATATTGCGACCATATTGCATAACGAGATTTGCATGTTGTTCCTATAGCGACAGAGATGCTAGAGCGATGACATCGTGGCCACTGGCGGAGAGCCGATCCTCCACAGGAAATGTTACATAATGCAGCTTTTATTGCGGATTGGCGCCCGGAAAATCGCCATTGTCGTTGCGCATTGTGTTCCTCATCTTTCCGTTGGGGCGCTTGCCATAAAATTACCACATAATCACGCTTTATGTGCACGTTTTGCAGGACAGAGGAAGGACATGGGATGAGCGTTTAAGACGGCGCTGTCTGTTTCGACTCCCACGGACGGACGGATTACGGGCGACTTAATCCGCGAAACAGGAAGCGACGGGAAAGCGCGGCGCTGCGTGGGACTTTCACAATAAGAGGCTCTGGTGCGCCGCCACGTTCCTCCCACGCCGAGGCCCAAAAAACAGAAACGGGGACTGGACGATCGTGGGAGGAGTTTCTGATCGTGGTTGTGTTTAATGCAGACGGATTTACAATGTTGTTGTTGTTGTTGTTGTTTTTAAATTGTTGATTCTGCTGTGCGCATTTATAATTGTGAGTTGAATTATTGCTCTATTCACTCGGAAAAAAAATTGGAAAAGAATATTCAATGTCATTATTAGTGGGAAAAAAAATGTAGTCCTGGTTTAATCCTAGTTTGAGGTTTAGTCCTGGTTTAATCCTAGTTTGAGGTTTAGTCCTGGTTTATTCCTAGTTTGAGGTTTAGTCCTGGTTTAATCCTAGTTTGAGGTTTAGTCCTGGTTTATTCCTAGTTTGAGGTTTAGTCCTGGTTTATTCCTAGTTTGAGGTTTAGTCCTGGTTTAATCCTAGTTTGAGGTTTAGTCCTGGTTTATTCCTAGTTTGAGGTTTAGTCCTAGTTCGAGGTTTAGTCCTGGTTTAATCCTAGTTTGAGCTTTAGTCCTGGTTTAAATGTGAGGTTTAGCCCTGTATTATTCCCCTTTAAACAAACCAGGACTTGACTTAGTTCTGGTTCAGTTCCAAACTCAAGCTAAACCTTTCTCGACGTTCTCTCCAAACTCTGTCACTTCAGATGAGAACAAACCCAAACCAAAATAGAATCAAACGAAGCGCTTTGTGTATCCGCAGCGTCTGTGCGCGCGAAGCCTCGGGGCAGGCTGGTTCTACTGTACCAGAGCGCTACCACGCTAGCGAGCGCTACCACGCTAACGAGCGCTCCCAAGCTAACGAGCGCTAAGCCCAAATGGAGACACTGTGCTCCCGTCGGGTCGCTTTACTCTGAGCGCGGTGACGGCGACGCCAAAATACACGACTTTACCGCAAATACACACAGCAGAGTGAGTGAGAAACAGATCAGTACAATCTGAGTACTAAGCTAGTTCATTGCGTGCTTTTTTACGTCTACTAAATTGAAATCTGTTCTGCCTTGGTTCAGATTTATTGCAAAAGCGTTTATTCCGGTGAAAACGAGACCGCAGCGTCTTCTCTACGACTAAATTAAATGCGTTTTATTGTACGAGAAGCAGGAAGTGCGCCGTTAGCATGCTAATGGGTGTTAGCTTCACCCGGGACGGCAAAACTCGCTATGGACTCGTGAAAAGTGCTGAACTGTGAATATTTCTGATGCTGGGAAAGCATTAGGAAAGTGACGTAAAGAGATTAAAATGATCCGAGTTTTGTTTTTCTCGTTTCTAAAACAGTAAAAATCAGGTACAGCCTTTTTAAACTATAAGAACATTTTACTGTTTGTTCTTTGTAAAACACTTTATTGATCTTAAACAGTTTGTTGATAGAAATAATTAGAATGTTAGATTACACGACGAGGCGCACTTTTGTCCGCTATTCGAGTTTGATCCAACATGGCCGACTTCCTGTACGATTTAGGGCGTGGTCATCAGATCATTTTTTACACGTCTTCACATGAACTATTTTTTGGAGTGAGCGGCATATTTTTGCTGTGACGTTTTTTTTGCGCCGGGCCCCCATTGGCCCCGTGTTGATCGATTTTTTGAGGTGGCGCTGCTGAGGTGCAGGTGGCGCTGCTGAGGTGCAGGTGGCGCTGCTGAGGTGCAGGTGGCGCTGCTGAGGTGCAGGTGGCGCTGCTGAGGTGCAGGTGGCGCTGCTGAGCCGTCTTACAATATTTTTCAACTCAAAATTAAGAGGAGTTCTAATTTTCTATATCACTCACGAGCATATTCATCCTTGTTTACTACTCAAATACTACTTATTAAATTCAGAATAAGTGAAATTTATTTTAAAAATGAATTAAAAAAATAGATAAAATAACATAATAAAATAATAATTAATAAATAAATAAATACAAAATAAATAAAATAACATAACAAAATAATAATTAATTAATAAATGAATGAATGAATAAATAAATAAAAATAACATAACATAACATCATAAAATAATAATGAATGAATAAATAAATAAATAAAAATAACATAACATAACATAATAAAATAATAGTGAATGAATGAATAAAAAATAAATAAAAATAACAATAATGTCCAAAGTGGCAGATGGTTGAGTCCAGGACAGGTCTCAAAGGTCTCAGAGCCTCAAGGTCCGGCTCAGTCTGGGAACAAACACGTCTGTTCCAGCACAAGACCCTGCAGGCGTCCAGACCACTTCGCTCACTCCAAAAACTTGTCTGTTTTTATTCACAATCTCTGATATAAACGGAGATTTGGACAGTCCAAGTGTCTGTTCTAACAACAACAACAACAACAACAACAACAACAACAACATCTGCTGCTGATGTTGTTGTTGTTGGATGAATATTGTGTGAAAAATTAAGCTTTAAAATGCTCAACAGAACGTTCAAAATGACAGAATGGAGGCAAAATGCAGTCAGCGAAAACACACTTTACATTATTACCTGATCACATCTAAATAGTCATGAATTTAAGATAAAAAAATAAGCAGCACATTTGAATTTCAAGGGTAGAAATGTCGCTTAGTTTGTGTTTTCATTACAAAGAATTGAGAATACACTTTTCTCGCCTCAAAGTTGTACTGAAGCTTGACAGAAAGTATATTTAATGTCAAAGTACATACTGTATATGAAGAAAGAATTAACGCTACAGCGGGTTAATGTTTCTGTAAGTATTTGTCCAATAGAAGCTAAAAATCAAGCTTTTGTCTTGATAAAAAATGCAAAATCTCCTATTAAATAAACAAAAAATAAAATAAACAAAACAAAATTAAATCAAAACAAAATAAAATAAAAATGAATAAAAAAATTGAAATTAAAATAAATAAATAAAATAAATAAAATAAATAAAATAAATAAAATAAATAAAATAAATAAAATAAATAAAATAAATAAAATAAATAAAATTCATAAATTAATGGAAAAATAAAAATAAATAAATAAAGATAAATAGATAATACAACGGTAAATGTCTTTAAATCTCATTCACACGTATCTGAGCGGTTTGACTTTGACAATATTTTGTGATATTCTGAGGTTGATCCCAGTTCCTCCCAGAATCCCACTTCACCTTTGCCTCCTTGTGACGATTTAGAGCGTTTTAGTTTCCACGCAGGCCCCAGTTCGCTCTAAATGCCATAACCGAGTTAGTCCGGTGGATTTTGTGCCTCTTTTGTCCTCGTTTAAACGCGCCGCGCAACTCAGATTATGCTAACAGACGACCGAGCGCAACAGGAGCCGTTATAATCGCATTTGACGCTTTCAATAACAGCGAACGTCTGTATTTTCTACTTCAATCGCCCTTTAAATATGCGGCGCGCTCCGGGTGAGTAATGCCCTCCACAGATTTACAGACTTTGGTCCAAATTGTGAAAGTGCCATCCAAACGCCCACATCGGCCGCGCGTGCGTGAGTCAAAAAGTGATTAAAAACACACAAAAGCAGACGGTGAAGAGGCCGGAGAGGACGCATTTAGGGCTCTGTACATTACTCACCTCGCCGCCTCCCCGCGGATCCGACGCGTGCGAACACAGACGTACGTACAGACGCCGTCGATATCAGACACGCTTTTATTCGTGAGGTGTTTGGAGCTACAGTTTATGGTTGAACAGGGAAAATACACATAAAAACATGATACAAATACGTCAAGTGCAGGTTGTTTGAACATTTACAATATAAACTCAATTAAAAGTAAATCAAAATGCACCGCTGATGATGAACCTTTGTGCGCCTTATGATATTATTTGGAACTGTCAAGTCCAAAGGGAAATTATTTTTGTTACAGACACTGATAATAGAGAAGACGCACTTTATGGACTAGAGCTTTCAAAATAAAAGCAAAGAAACAAAATTAAATGCAATAAATCTTTGTTTTCATCAACTAAACCCCTGGTGAAAAAGAAAACAGTATGTAATATAACTGAACTGATCAAAGTACTATAGTAAAACTTCACAATATACTGTGTTAGAGTTGTCGCAGTACTAACATTTTAATATGAAGAAAGGCTTGAATAATTTCATAATAATGTATGTAATAATGTGATTTATGACGAAATAATGGTCGTTTTGTTCATGTCGGGATCAAGAACATTCTCGAATTCATGCTCGAATCTAGTTTTGATGCTGGTTTTAAAATCGATCCGATATTCGATACTTTTGACACAATTGAACAAACGTGAGATGAATTGAACGTTGTAAAAAGGCTGTACATAAAGTAGTAAAAATGTGAGGTGGAAATGTAGGTTTTATCGTGATGAAGAAGAGCTTAAAATGTATTCAAAAAGAAAAAAACAATATTATATAGACATTGATTTTAATGAGGAGTGTGTTAATGAGTTTGAGAGGGAAGAACAGGAAGCTAAGGATACGGGAGTGGACGTTAGCGTAGCGGCTGAGGATACGGGAACGGACGTTAACGTAGCGGCTGAGGATAAGGGAGCGGACGTTAACGTAGCAGCTGAGGATACGGGAGCGGACGTTAGCGTAGCGGCCGAGGATACGGGAGCGGACGTTAACGTAGCGGCTGAGGATACGAGAGCGGACGTTAACGTAGCGGCTTAGGATACGGGAGCGGACGTTAGCGTCGCGGCCGAGGATATGGGAGCGGACGTTAACGTAGCGGCTGAGGATACGGGAGCGGACGTTAGCGTAGCGGCCGAGGATACGGGAGCGGACGTTAGCGTAGCGGCCGAGGATACGGGAGCGGACGTTAACGTAGCGGCTGAGGATACGGGAGCGGACGTTAACGTAGCGGCTTAGGATACGGGAGCGGACGTTAACGTAGCGGCTTAGGCTACGGGAGCGGACGTTAGCGTAGCGGCTGAGGATACGGGAGCGGATGTTAGCGTAGCGGCCGAGGATACGGGAGCGGACGTTAACGTAGCGGCTGAGGATACGGGAGCGGACGTTAGCGTAGCGGCCGAGGATACGGGAGCGGACGTTAACGTAGCGGCTTAGGATACGGGAGCGGACGTTAACGTAGCGGCTTAGGATACGGGAGCGGATGTTAACGTAGCGGCTGAGGATACGGGAGCGGACGTTAGCGTAGCGGCTGAGGATACGGGAACGGACGTTAACGTAGCGGCTGAGGATAAGGGAGCGGACGTTAACGTAGCAGCTGAGGATACGGGAGCGGACGTTAGCGTAGCGGCCGAGGATACGGGAGCGGACGTTAACGTAGCGGCTGAGGATACGAGAGCGGACGTTAACGTAGCGGCTTAGGATACGGGAGCGGACGTTAGCGTCGCGGCCGAGGATACGGGAGCGGACGTTAACGTAGCGGCTGAGGATACGGGAGCGGACGTTAGCGTAGCGGCCGAGGATACGGGAGCGGACGTTAGCGTAGCGGCCGAGGATACGGGAGCGGACGTTAACGTAGCGGCTGAGGATACGGGAGCGGATGTTAACGTAGCGGCTGAGGATACGGGAGCGGACGTTAGCGTAGCGGCTGAGGATACGGGAGCGGACGTTAGCGTCGCGGCCGAGGATACGGGAGCGGACGTTAACGTAGCGGCTGAGGATACGGGAGCGGACGTTAGCGTAGCGGCCGAGGATACGGGAGCGGACGTTAGCGTAGCGGCCGAGGATACGGGAGCGGACGTTAACGTAGCGGCTGAGGATACGGGAGCGGACGGCAATGTAGCGGCTGAGGATACGGGAGCGGACGTTAGCGTAGCGGCTGAGGATATGGGAGCGGACGTTAGCGTAGCGGCCGAGGATACGGGAGCGGACGTTAACGTAGCGGCTGAGGCTACGGGAGCAGACGATAACTCCGTAGCACCCGGAGTGTGTCAGATTTGGACTTGAGAGATGTGACCTTATGCGTCGTCACCCTGTAACGGCGGCTCGCATGTTTGACTCCCGCTGGCGCCGACTTTTGCCTAAAGTTATTATGTCACCAGCTCAGCCCATCGGTAAAGTCATAGATCATTTCTATCGTGTAGGATTCCAGAGACAGCATTGTCACTGCCTCTTTTAATAAATACCACTAGACATTTGTTTTTGTGTTTATAGTACTGGGGATGTCACGATATGAAATTGCAGTGTTACGATTATTGCAGGGAAAAACATTGACAATTATTTACCATTACTGAGACCAGTGAAACAGTGAAATCTTGAATTTTCTTTCATTCTCGTGGTCAAACTTGTTACTGTTCCTCAAGTTTGTGACTAAATCAAGTGAAATGTGACAAAAGCAGCCTGACAAAATAAAGTTCTTGACATTTAGGTCTATTTTTGGGCGATATATTGAACAAAAAAGACTTTTCAATTTTCATTCTCAAACTGTCACTATTGTTACTTTTTCGGTTCTTACGGCTATATTATGACCCGAGCAATCACGACGATCGATCAACCTGACGCTCTCGCCATTTAAACCGGGACTTCTCGCGTGTCCCGTTGACTGATAGGTGTTCGGTGTTTACGTATCTGGCAGTTCGCGCTCTCTCGCACACTCGGATTACCGTTAGCTCCACTCGGCTGCGTGGCTCCGGACCCTGCAGCTGTTTACGCCGCGGATGGTGCCAACTCGAGGAGGGAAAAACCCACAAGACGGCGCAGGAAAAAAACCCTGGCTGTGGATCCAGTCCGGGGTTGGGGAGTGCTAGCGCTGGCGGGCCTGACGCGCTCACAGCTGGTTAGACACGGGTCGGGGGTTAAAAATAACTGCGGAACATCTGGGCCGTCATCAGGTGGACGACCTCGCTGGAGACGACCGGGCCAAATGTGTTGAGCCGTTTTGAGGAAAGGCTTTTATTCCTAGAAATGTGATGGTATAAACGTGCAATTAAACCAGGGCTAAATCAGGTCTGAAGCAGCGGAACTCATCCACGTGTCATTATCGTCACAATGTTACAGTCTTTAGTTTAGTCTCACTATATTATACATTATTATACATTATGATACATTATGATACATTATGATACATTATTATACATATTATACATTATTATACATTATTATACATTATCATACATTATTATACATTATTATACATATTATACATTATTATACATTATTATACATATTATACATTATTATACATTATTATACATTATTATACATATTATACATTATTATACATTATTATACATATTATACATTATTATACATTATTATACATGTCCCTTCAACATGAAATAAAACCAATTAACTAAATTAACAATATTAAACAAATCTCTCTCTGCAAAATCTCCAAATATAGCTCAAGTTTTTTTAGTGCATGTCATTTACATTTATTTGTCAACCAGGACTAAACCAGGACTAAACCAGGACTAAACCAGGACGAAACCAGGACTGAAACAGGACTAAACCAGGACGAAACCAGGACTGAAGCAGGACTAAACCAGGACTGAAACAGGACTAAACCAGGACGAAACCAGGACTGAAGCAGGACTAAACCAGGACTGAAGCAGGACTAAACCAGGACTGAAACAGGACTGAAAAAGGACTGAACCATGAACCAGGACTAAAGCAGGACTAAACCGAACTAAACCAGCACTGTTAATTGTATTGATTGTTTCTTTTGTGTTTTAGTATCCTATGTTTCTTGTGTATTTTGTGTTGTGTTTTAACAGGGAAAACATGAAACATGAACTTTTCTCATAGTGTTTTCCCTGTATAATTAAATAAATGAAATGACCCAGGAACCAGAACTGAAACGGGACTAAACCGGGACTAAACTAAACCATAAATGAACCAGAACTAAACTAAAGTGTGTCAGATTTGAACCAGCACAAAAAGCCGAGACAAAGGACTAAATCCGGTCTGAACCACTTCTACACCAAGACACACACAGGACTGATCCAGCGCTTAACGACTTCAAGAGAAAGTTACGTTTTGAAGGATTTACACATTAACATTCTCAGCACATTCGCCCTAAAGGGCTGAAAAACCGATGCGGTGATGCAGGTCCAGCTTTCTCGAAACGTCAGCCCTCACAGCACATTTACACGTTTACAGATTTACAGATATGTTGGCTTTGGTTTATGGTTTTATCTCTGTAATTACTGGGCCCGTTCACATGAACCAAGAGACCGTTAATACGTCTTCTGTGGCGACGTGAATGAAAGAGTGTGCGGCGCTGCAGGTCCAAACTTTCAGGCTTAGACCGGCTTTGTTTCTGGTTGAATCTCAATTTCTAAATTTTTAAAAAAAAATTTAAACTAATCAATTATTTCCTGTTTGGAATTTGTGAAATGTTCGTGTAACGGGGCTCTCGCTCAAAAAATATATACAGTGAGCAAAAAAGGTCCAAAAATCCAAAAACATATATTTACAGAGTTCCAACTTTGAGTTCAACTTTAACTCGCTCTCTTTGACTCGCTCTCTTTGACTCGCTCTCTTTAACTCTCTCTCTTTGACTCGCTCTCTTTGACTCGCTCTCTTTGACTCGCTCTCTTTAACTCTCTCTCTTTGACTCGCTCTCTTTGACTCGCTCTCTTTAACTCTCTCTCTTTGACACTCTCTCTTTGACTCGCTCTCTTTGACTCTCTCTCTTTAACTCTCTCTCTTTGACTCACTCTCTTTGACTCTCTCTCTTTGACTCGCTCTCTTTGACTCGCTCTCTTTGACTCGCTCTCTTTAACTCTCTCTCTTTGACTGGCTCTTTTTGACTCGCTCTCTTTGACTCTCTCTCTTTGACTCGCTCTCTTTGACTCGCTCTCTTTGACTCGCTCTCTTTGACTCGCTCTCTTTAACTCTCTCTCTTTAACTCTCTCTCTTTAACTCGCTCTCTTTGACTCGCTCTCTTTAACTCTCTCTCTTTGACTGGCTCTTTTTGACTCGCTCTCTTTAACTCTCTCTCTTTAACTCTCTCTCTTTAACTCGCTCTCTTTGACTCGCTCTCTTTAACTCGCTCTCTTTGACTCGCTCTCTTTAACTCTCTCTCTTTGACTCGCTCTCTTTGACTCGCTCTCTTTGACTCGCTCTCTTTAACTCTCTCTCTTTAACTCTCTCTCTTTAACTCTCTCTCTTTAACTCGCTCTCTTTGACTCGCTCTCTTTAACTCGCTCTCTTTGACTCGCTCTCTTTAACTCTCTCTCTTTGACTGGCTCTTTTTGACTCGCTCTCTTTAACTCTCTCTCTTTAACTCTCTCTCTTTAACTCGCTCTCTTTGACTCGCTCTCTTTAACTCGCTCTCTTTGACTCGCTCTCTTTAACTCTCTCTCTTTGACTGGCTCTTTTTGACTCGCTCTCTTTGACTCGCTCTCTTTGACTCTCTCTCTTTGACTCTCTCTCTCACACTGTTACCTTCTCTGTTGTTGGAGACAGACTCTCCCCAGCCAAGAGCGGCTCGCCTTTATTCCTCACTTGCCCCTCCCACTGAGCAAAATAACTATATAATTCAAATCCCAAATAAACTGACATTAAACTGTTGTGGCCTCTTCCTACAACATAATACATCATTAATTATATACACATGTTCAAAATAAATCAATATAAACACATAAAATACCCGGTGTCACATGGTCAGCACCACGGCGCGAACAGCTCCATTTAAACTTCCAGGAAGTCCTGGCTCGGTTTCGACCCAACGCGACGCATCGGCGGAGCGCGGCTTCGTGACAAAACAGGTAACAATTGGCGTGTGTGCTTAGACTTAACCTAACACGCGCAAGTGTGCAGCCTGTGGAGGAGTGACGGAGGAGAGCGGGGAAAGATGCGTGTGTAGCGTCTGATGCGAATGAATGAAACAGAGGGAAACGCGGGGAGCGGCGAATGTATGAGTGTGTGTTGGAAAGTGCGCGCGGGCATGAAGGGCCCCACGGCGCGGGCATGAAGGGCCCCTGCTCAGCAAATAAGCGCTGACACCAGTTAAAGACGGACTGGCTCCGTCACAGTTCGGTTTTGACGTACTTTAATCCTGGACACGGACAAGCATGTCATTTTCTCCCTACATCAGTTTCATTTATTCCCATTTATCGTATGCAATTTTCTCATTCTGAAACCAACAGTCGCGCATCGTTATAAATTGATTCAGACATTGTTAAGTCTTAGTTAAGATCTGATGAAGGCATGTCGAGGTGTAGATCTGGTGTCGTCCTGATTTACAGTATTTTGGTTTTGAAATAGACCGTTTTGGTCACATTTTCTTGATTAAATTCATCATATTGCCTCATTCTGAAAGCATAGAACCATTTTAAAATAATTGACCTCAGTCAAAAGCTGGTTCAGACGTTATTTAGCCCTGGTTTAGTCCTATTTTAGTTCATTAAATGATTAATTAGATAATTTTCCATGTTCTTTTGCCATATGTCTTCTCCATTAGCGTTGACCTTTCACTAAACCATGCTTCGTTTGTTTGTCATGACTGTCCGCTTTTATTAGCCGTGATTCCATACAAGATAATTCCTCTCCTCTGCCGAGTTCTCCTCCGATAACGTTAAGCTTTGTCCGTTTATCACTGCCGCTCGTTACATTGGAGTAATTACCGCGACCCTCTTGTTAGGACGGTACGTTTGATCCACGATTGACCCGTTTTTTAATGAAGATGAACGGACCGCGGAGGACGTGGAGCAGAATGTACGGTGGCGTTTGAGACCTCCGCGCCGGGGTTAACGTGGGAGTCGCACTGACGCTTAATTAGGTCCTCACTCAAGCCTGACTTTTTAATGTTGTGTACTGATGAGTGCGGTCCGGGTTTAGTGCGAGTAAAGTCCAAGTTTAGTGCTCATTTAATTTCCCCATGTGTGGACAATAAAGGCATATCTTATCTTATTTATTCAATTACAGATCTCTCTTAGTCCAGATCTAACCTTTGTTAAGGTCTAATTTAAACCTAGTTTATAGTTGGTTTTAGTCAACCTAGTTTAGTCCTGGTTTAGTCCTGGTTTGGTCCTGGTTTAGTCCTGGTTTAGACATGATTTAGATCTTGCACCTTGCTTTAGTCCTTGCTTTAGTCCTTGCTTTAGTCCTTGCTTTAGTCCTTGCTTTAGTCCCTGTTTTAGTCCTTTTCAGTCCTTGAATTTGTGCTGGGTTTGGATCTGGCTTCGACCTAGTTTAGTCTGGTTTCAATCTGTTTTAGTCTTGGTTTAGACCTAGTTTAGTCCTTTTCTAGACCTGGTTTAATAATAATAATAATAATAACTTTTATTTATATAGCGCTTTTCAGTGACCCAAAGACGCTGAACATAATAAAAAAGGGGGGGGTATTTACAGACAGGGGGGACAACACGTACAGAACACATTAATATACAGATAAAATGAACAAGACAGAAGAAGTAGAGAGAAAAAGATGGGGATGTAACAGGGGGTAGAAGAGTAGACAGTGGGGTAGAGGAGGCTAGGGGTAGGGGAGGTCATAGGCTTGGGTGAAGAGGTATGTTTTTAGGCGGGATTTGAATGTTGTGAGTGAGGGAGAGTGGCGGACAGGTTGGGGGAGGGAGTTCCAGAGTCGGGGTGCTGTTCGGGAGAATGCTCTGTCGCCAAAAGTTTTGAGTCGGGATGTTGGTGCAGTCAGGGTGAGAGAGGAGGAGGATCGGAGAGCTCGGGTGGGGCGGTGGGGGATGAGGAGGTCAGACAGGTAGGGGGGGGCAAGGTGGTGAAGAGCTTTGAAGGTGAGGAGGAGTATTTTAAAGTTTATGCGCTGCTTGATGGGGAGCTAATGGAGAGAGCGGAGAACGGGAGTGATGTGATCACAGGACCGGGTGTGGGTGAGGAGGCGGGCAGCGGAGTTTTGGACCATTTGGAGTCTATGGAGGGAATGGGAGGAGATGCCAGTGAGGAGGGAGTTGCAGTAGTCGAGGCGGGAGGAGATGAAGGCATGGATGAGGGATTCAGCAGCGGGGAGGGTGAGGCAGTGTCGGATTTTGGCGATGCGGCGGAGGTGGAAGTATGAGGTCTTGACAATGTGGCTGACATGGGGAGTGAAGGAGAGGGTGGGGTCCATGATGACACAGAGATTGCGTACCAGGGTAGAGGGGGTGATGGTCGAGGTGTCGATGCTGAGTGAAAAGGGACCAGTTTTATTGAGAGTGGATTTGGTGCCAATGAGGAGGAGCTCTGTTTTGTCACTGTTCAGTTTGAGGAAGTTGAGAGTGAGCCATGATTTTATTGTAGAGATGCAGGTTTCGATGTGGCTGAGGGGAGGGTTTTGGGTGGATTTGGTGGTGAGGTATATCTGGGTGTCGTCAGCGTAGTAGTGAAAGTCCAGGTTGAGTTGGCGGAGGATGTGACCAAGGGGGAAGATGTAGCAGATGAAGAGGAGGGGGCCGAGGACTGAGCCCTGGGGGACCCCCTGCGTTACTGGGGAGAGGGTGGATGAGTGACCGGAGAGGGAAATGAACTCTTGCCTGTTGGTGAGGTAGGATGTGAGCCAGTCAAGTGCAGAGCCCTCAACACCCAGTTGGCGCAGCCTTTGTAGGAGGATGGAATGGTTTATAGTGTCAAAGGCTGCGCTGAGGTCTAGTAGTAACAGGATGTTGAGGGCCCCGGAGTCTGCAGAGGTGAGGAGATCGTTGAGTACTTTGACCAGGGCTGTTTCAGTGCTGTGAAGTGGGCGGAAGCCAGATTGGAGGGGTTCATAGAGGTTGTTTGACTGGAGGTGGGTGTGAAGTTGGGCGGCGACGATGCGTTCCAGCGTTTTTGAGAGGAACGGCAGGTTGGAGATGGGGCGGTAGTTGGAGAGGTTGGCGGAGTCTAGGGTGGGTTTTTTGAGGATGGGGGTGATGGAGGCCAGTTTGTAGATGGAAGGAACATGGCCGAGGGATAAAGACTGGTTGAAGAGGGTGGTGAGATGGGGGATGAGAGCAGGGAGGCAGGCCTTGGTTAGAGTCGTTGGGAGGGGGTCGAGAGAGCAGGTGGTGGTTTTGGAAGCGGTGATGAGGTCTATGATATGAGAGGAGTTAACAGAGGAGAAGGTGGTGAGGGGAGGGAAGGGTGGGTGGTCAGGGAGAGGAGGGGGGGCAGGGGTGGTGATGGAGTTAATGGAGACGGCAGTCATGGAGCTGTTGATTTTGGAAATTTTGTCATTGAAGGCAAGGAGGAAAGAGTTGCAGAGGTCAGGGGAGGAGGGTGGAGTGATGTCCGGTGGCTGGAGCAGCTTGTTGACGGTGGAGAACAGGGTGCGAGGGCTCCGGTGGGAGCTGTTGATGAGGGTGGAGAGGTGGGCAGATTTGGCGGCTTGGAGAGCGTCACGGTAGGAGGAGATGTGTAATTTGAAAGCTTCGGCGTGGACGGTGAGGCGGGTTCTTTTGAGGAGTCGTTCGAGTTGGCGGCCAGTCTGCTTCATGGTGCGGAGTTCAGGGGTGTACCAGGGGGCGGGGTTGATGTATGAGACGGAGGAGGTTTTTCAGGGGGCTAGGGAGTCAAGGGAGTCGGAGAGGGTGGTGTTGAGCATGACAGCATAGTCGTCGGGGGAAGAGGGGGGGGAGTCAGGGGGGAAAGCAGAGGATATGAGCTGGGAGAGCGTGAGGGGGTTGACTGACTTGATATTGCGGTAGGTGATGGTGCGTTTTTTGGGGTTGTGGGGCGAGGGTAGGGGGGCGGAGAAAAGGATGCAGAGATGATCAGAGAGTGGGAAGGGGAGGGGGTGGGGCTTAGATATGGGTAGGAGAGAGGAACAGACTAAGTCCAGAGTGTGGCCTTTGGTATGGGTGGGGAAGTCAATATGTTGGGTGAGATGGAAGCAGT
This sequence comes from Eucyclogobius newberryi, assembly GCF_026437365.1. Taxonomy (NCBI): domain Eukaryota; kingdom Metazoa; phylum Chordata; class Actinopteri; order Gobiiformes; family Gobiidae; genus Eucyclogobius; species Eucyclogobius newberryi. The sequence goes on along the minus strand of NW_027315857.1, from coordinate 22,932,251 downwards.
CCAGGAGAGAGAGGAAGTCGGATGTCAGTGGGGCGTTGGGGCAGTCAATGTGGATATTGAAGTCACCAGTGAGTAGGAGGCGGGCAGAGAGAGAGGATGCGATGGTGAGGAGTTCAGACAATTCAGTGAGGAAAGAGGGGTGGGGCTTTGGGGGACGATAGATCAGGATAGCGGTGATAGAGTTGGGGAGGGAGAAGGCGAGGTATTCAAATGATGAGATGGATGGAAGGTTGAGGTTCAGTTCAGTGATGGATGTAGATTTTTTATGAATAACAGCAAGACCTCCCCCACGCCCGGAGAGGCGGGGTTTGGCAGTGTAAGTGTAGTTGGAGGGAGTGGCTTGGTTGAGAGCATAGAAGTCCAGGGGCTGTTGCCATGTTTCACAGAGGAGAAGCAGATCAATGTTATTGTCCAGTAGCAGTTCAGATATAACAGGTGATTTGTTGGCGAGTTCAGCAGTGCAAGGGAGATGGATGGGGGCGCGGAGATGGATGGGGGCGCAGGGGTGGGGGGGCGGAGGTTGCTGAGGTTGGCAGTGCGGCAGGTGGGGGTGACAGGGGGGCGAAAACTAGTCCAGAGTGAGGGGATAGGTGAGCCGTCGTTGGAGTGTTGGTTATGGGAGAGACCAGAGCCCCTGTGGATGTAGCGGGGCCGGTGAAGGATCCCAGCTGAGCTAGCTGCAGAGGCAGCAGCAGCTGGGAGACGGTGGTTATGGTTGAGGAGGTGAAGGTCAGCAGCGGTGTAGGTGAGTAGGCGAGAAGTTGGTGGAGCGGTGGCCTGGAGGCGTGGGAGTGATAGTCCGAGGAGGAGATGGAACGTAGCAGCAGATGAGAGTAATCCAGTTAGAATGTTGGCGGTGGCTAGAGGCTGGTTAACTAGAAGCTGGTGGGCAGAGAGTTGTGAAAAAGCAGCAGTGGACCGGGTGTTGAAGCTGGTGGAGTGAGTGGCGTTGGTTGCCCCAGACCTTGTCTGCACGGCAGGGAGGCCCCGCGATACCATGACGGACCTCCGCAGGTGTTAAGCCAGCTGTTAGCTGGCGGCTAGGGCAGTAGATAGTCCAGGAGTGAGGGAGGAGATGAGCGATGGACGGTGCAGTAATGTCCGATGAAGTTAAGGAACAGGGATGTAGACAGAAGACAACACAGAGACGCGGGAACAAAACAAAACAATGGAAACGACTAACAAAACAAAGACGTTGGGACAGAAGTGGCAGTCCACATACCAGACGCCGGCGTTGCTCTAGCCCAATCAAGACGCATTTGAGTCCAGTTTTGTGACCAGATCGCCCCCGTCTGTGGAGCGGGGAAAGCAGAGAAACGGGGCTGTACCTTGGTTGTATGGGGCTGCTTTTCTCCGGGTGGAGCCGGTGCCCCGCTCTCCGTGTCTGCTCCTGTGGCGGGCTGGGGCCACACCTTCGCCCAGGTACAGACCTCCGGGGCGGCGGGTGCGGGAGCGCGGAGCCGGTGTTCGGGCGTGGAAACGCCGGTGCAGCGGAGGAGAAGCGGCGCCGCTCGCTCGTGGTGCGTGCGGCTCGTGGTGGAGCCGCGAGAGAATAGAGAATAGAATAGTTTAGGTCTTAATTGGACCTGGCTGTGTGGTTCTAGTCCTGGTTCTGTCCTGGTTCCTGGTTAATTAAGAAGTGGCATGTGCGAGTGATTAGGAACACGTTGTTCTCGTGTTTTACAAAAGCCGCGGCTTTGGACTTTGGCCCAAACTATATTTGGACCCACTTCAAGTCCAGTCCTGGTCTCAAACTGACCGCAAGTGAACAATGGTTTCTAGGGTTACGTGGCATAAACAGAGCTTTGATTTTGCAGGTTTGGTCGTTGCGTTCGAGCGTTATTCCTCATGTTTGTCCACAAAACAAAGGTTTTCACCTCGAGGAAAGAGACAGACGCCCAGTTAAACATGTAGAGGTAAAAAACAACCTTTGTCTTATAAATGAATAAAGTAAATGAAAAGACGGGCGGCGCGGTGGCAGAGTGGTTTACCCCATGAACACAAAACATGTAGAATAGATCAAATCCTGCAGCAAACCTGGAGCTGGTCCCCTGGCACTGCCCTGCTCAGACAGGACGCCCCGGTGGCATTGAAGGATGGGTGTCACTCCTCCTGGTCTGGACACACTTTAGTCTTCACCCTTTTTGGACCTGGTTTAGTCTTGTCCTGGTTTCTAGCCCTTCTCCTGGTTTGGTCTTGGTTTAATCTGCTAAATCATGGCGAGCCTTTTTTGTCCGGTGCATTTGAGCGTATGAACAAATATGAAAATAAACAAATACAAATGAAGTTCAAACGACAAATAAGGCTGGGGTGAGGTGGGAGGGGCTTTGAGAGGCGCAGGAACCCCACCGGAGTCTGACACTTACAATCGCACTTTTATGGTCATTATAAAGTACAAATAAAACCAAAATCCTGGTTTAGTCCTGGTTTAGACCTGGTTTGGTCCTGGTTTTGTCCTGGTTTAGACCTGGTTTAGACCTGGTTTAGACCTGGTTTGGTCCTGGTTTAGACCTGGTTTGGTCCTGGTTTAGTCCTGGTTTAGACCTGGTTTAGACCTGGTTTTGTCCTGGGTAAGGCCTGGGTAAGACCTGGTTTAGTCCTGGTTTGGTGCTGGTTTGGTGCTGGTTTAGTCCTGGTTTGGTCCTGGTTTAGTCCTGGTTTAGTCCTGGTTTAGACCTGGTTTAGACCTAGTTTAGAACTGGTTTAGTCCTGGTTTGGTGCTGGTTTGGTGCTGGTTTAGTCCTGGTTTAGTCCTGGTTTGGTGCTGGTTTGGTGCTGGTCTAGTCCTGGTTTAGTCCTGGTTTAGTCCTGGTTTAGACCTGGTTTAGACCTGGGTAAGACCTGGTTTAGTCCTGGTTTGGTGCTGGTTTGGTGCTGGTTTAGTCCTGGTTTAGTCCTGGTTTAGTCCTGGTTTAGACCTGGTTTAGTCCTGGTTTAGACCTGGTTTAGTCCTGGTTTAGACCTGGTTTAGCCCTGGTTTAGACCTAGTTTAGACCTGGTTTAGCCCTGGTTTAGACCTGGTTTAGACCTGGTTTAGACCTAGTTTGGACCTGGTTCATGGGTTGACCTGACATTTTGATCATTCCTCCCACAAACACATGGTCCTGCAGCGGGGCAGAAAGTGGGCGTATTACCGCCTCATTACAAGTGTTTCATTCGTTTCAGGTGCATTAATTACTGACTTAATGGAAGAATATCATCTTTGCCTCACTAGAGCCCGACACTGCTCTAAAGCCCTTGAGCTTTTGGGTGTTATTTATGTCATGCATTATATAAATTACTTCACGACACAAAAATCTATTTATCGTACAAACATGTGTAAAAAACTCTGCACATATTTAATGATTCGTAATTATAGCCAGGCACATGTATTCCAGCAGTAATGTGTCAGCTGACGGCTCGACCGTGACACTAAAGCTTTATTTATGCAAATGCCAACGCCAAAGGGGAAACAATCTGAAAGCGTTTTACGTAAATTACATCTTTGCCTTAACGACGTAAATCAAGATGAAGTAAAACGGTCGGACTTTCTTTATCTAAATGCGACACGATGTGTTTGTGTGAGCGGAATCGGCCCCGGAGCAAGAGCTGGTGACACAAAAAATACACTGAAAAACCTGGTTACTGTGAAAGGGCTCAAGTTAATGCCATATTGTGAAACATTTCCTGCATTAAAGTATTAACAACTCGACGGATTTTAACAGTGTTTCTCTTTATAACCGAACTAAACCAAAAACAAAACTAAAAAAAGAGAAATAACCGATACGTCATGTTCCATCATTTGTCAGCTGCACAATTTTTGTGGAAAAACTTTTTTCAGATTTGTGATTTATTTAAAAAAAAAAAAGTTGGATTCTGTTCACAAACACATCCAGCAGCAGCTTTCGCGCTTCGACGGCCGCAGTCATTTTCTTTGTTTTTGTCTTATTCCACTCTCCGGACCCCGCGGCGTCTTTGATCGTCTTTGGTTTCCTCCTCGCGCCGATCGGAAAGAATTTTACAACCAAAAACGGCTCAAGCGACACAAGTCACCATGTTGGATCAGACGGTTGTGCGCCTGGAAACACAATGTCTTTTCCATTGACTGTAAGAGGCTTGTTTTTTAGTTTATTGTTTGAAAATGAGGTTCCTGAGCGTTTGTCCGTGAGCTCTTATCCACAGCGGAAACGGTGTAACAGGTTAAGTTAAATAGAGAACAGTAAAACCTGAAAGAAAAACATGCACTGACTCATTTCTCATTCATTGACATCATTTACATGCAGATTGAAGTTTTTTTCAATTACCGGCAGCAACTTGTTGACTTTTGATATTGCGAGGTGAATAATTCAAGTACATGATAGATGATTGTTGAAAGAAAACTGGAATTGGGACATTATGGCAACCGTTTGGAAGCCATTGCCAATCTCCTCAGACCGTTACTTTAGGGAATCGGGTGTGTGCAGTCGAGGATTGTTGAACTGGTCATCTGTCTTTCCCCGTGACGGCTTCGGATCTATGGACGTCCTCCAGGAGATCAGAGGTATCATCAATCCGACCAGTTTTCAGATAAAAACTGGTCGGATTGACCCCATCCCCCCTGGCGAAGTCCCCATCCACCCTGGCGAAGTCCCCATCCCCTATGTCGAAGTCCTGATACCCTCTGTCGAAGTCCCGATCCCCTCTGTCGAAGTCCTGATACCCTCTGTCGAAGTCCCGATCCCCTCTGTCGAAGTCCCGATCCCCTCTGGCGAAGTCCTGATCCCCTCTGTCGAAGTCCTGATACCCTCTGTCGAAGTCCCCATCCCCTCTGTCGAAGTCCCGATCCCCTCTGGCGAAGTCCTGATCCCCTCTGTCGAAGTCCTGATCCCCCCTGGCGAAGTCCCCATCCCCTCTGGCGAAGTCCCCATCCCCTCTGTCGAAGTCCTGATCCCCTGATCCATCCGGACCAGAACCTCCCGCAGTAAGAACAGTTTCTTTCCCTCTGCAGTTGGACTCATGAACATTGCCTAAACAGTCACTTTAACCATAATTTAATCACTCACTGCACGGTTCACTTTCTGCTCTACATATATCAACTGTACATTTGTTTAAATGTACAAGCCTATTTTGTGACTCTTGTGGAAAAATTCAATGAATTGTTTCCTTTGAGATCTCCAATATCCAAGTGGAGGTTCATAGAGCCCAGGGGCTCCTCAAAGTCCTTCGTGTTTTTCCTGATCGCCTCCACCAAGTCCAGCTCTTTTTTTCAACAACCTTATTGGTTTGCAAATCTTTTTCAGTGGAAACTGTGGCTCGAGCAGAGACTTTGTGGTTTCCATACCAGAATCCTGCAAACCCTTCTCTTTTTTACTTATTTCTGTGTAGGTTTTTGTTTGTCTACCTTTGCTTTCCTTCTGGGTCATAAACCCTTGGATATGATTGTTGATTGGAGGCAGTGGCCGAAGCAGTGACTTACTATGTCCTGAAGTGGACATTTGGCTTCTATTGGCGTCTTGTAATGACGTCTTGGGAACAGGCAGAGGGTCCAGGACAGGTGACAAAGGTATAAGTGGAAAAGGTCGTCTAGCTGGAGGCAGTTGCGTGGTCGGTAACTTTCTGGGTCCCAAACCAGACACCTCAAAGTCCTTCTTGTTTTTCCTGATCGCCCCCAACAAGTCCTCCTCTTTCTTCACATTCCTTCTCAACAGCCTTGTTGGTTTGCCCATTTCTTTTAGTGGAAGCTGTGGCTCGAGCAGAGACGTTGTGGTTTCTATACCAGAATCCTGCAAACCCTTCTCTTTTTTACTTATTTCTTTGCAGGTTTTTGTTTGTCTACCTTTCCTTTCCTTCTGAGACACAAAGCCTTGGAAATCATTGTTGATTGGAGGCAGTGGCCCAAGCAGAGAGCTACTGGGTCCTGAACTAGACATTTGACTTCTCTTGGCGTCTTGTAACGATGTCTTGAGAGCAGGCAGAGGCTGCAGGACAGGTGACAAACGTATAAGTGATCCTCTGGCTGGAGGCAGTTTAATGGGCGGTAACTTTCCCAAACGAGACTCCTCACAGGCCTCGTTTTTCCTCATGAACATGGCGTTGTTTACTTCAGATGTGTTTACTCAAGGCTCTGTGGTTCTGTTTGCTGTCTGCTAAGGGTTGTTGTTGTTGTTACTTTTAATATCGGTTGACAGCCTCAACAGCCAACTCAAAAGGTGCATTTACCACCACCTACTGTAGTTGTGTCTTCAAAGTATGTGCTTTACACAATACTGTAAAAAAATAGATTAAATTTAAAAAAAGAGAGAGAGAAAGACAGAAATAAAGATAAAGAGAGAGAAGATTTGTTGTTGTTGTTGTTGTTGTTGTTGTTGCCGCCAGACTTTATTCCTTAGACTTTATTCCTGCTGGTCTTGTTGTTGTTGTTGTTTTATGGCGGTTGACATCCGAGTGTTGCATTACCGCCAGACTTTATTCCTTTCTTCCACGCCAGACTTTAGTTGTGATCTACACTCTGGAACAATGTGACTTTGATGACGTCATTCTATGATGTCACACAGCTGTGACTATTCCTGTTACCATAGTGATTTCAATCACACAACATTCAACGTTAAGGTGGCAGTTGGGTGCCAGCCGCCATTGTACGTCTAAGACGTAAAACTATGGTAGGTGAAAAAACAACAACAACAACAACAACAACAACAACAACAACAACAACGACGAGATGTCCAGATTTTATATTGTTTTTGCCACTTAAGGCATGTTTGGCACACCAGCAAAAAACAGGGCGTATTTCCACGGTAACAGACGTTTTCTTGTTGTTCCCATCGCAAAAAGTCTCTAAATTCATGTGCCGAAACGTATTCTTCAATGTCTTGGTATTCAGGAAACCTTAATTTGTTAATACTTGACTAAAATAAAAGGAACACATCTCATTGAACACGCAATTTTGGCTTCAAACTTCACAGAATGAAGAAAATACTGCTCCTAGGGGCCAAATATGTCAGATCAGTATTCTGCTACGCCCTGGCTGCTGTATTTGTGGAATAAATGAATGGTATTTGCCACATTGATCAAGCACACGAGAGCAACAGGTAAAGTACGAGCCTGAGGCAACGCTTCACGAGTGCCGTGTCAGTCAGGCTCCTAAAGCGCCCCCTTGTGGTGAGAGTACGTGCTTTTCCCTCTCCAAACAGTAATAAATACATGCAAAACAAACCACGCAATAAACATAAAGCTGTTTTAATTCTCTGTTGTGTTTCTTTTTTACCCTGAAATACAATGCAACGTACAGCGAAAGCATTCAGAACACGGCACTGATTAGAGCGTGCAATAAAAAATACATTAGAAAGTACCGTTCTGTAACTAAATACATACAATTAAAAAAGTATTATTTTCATCACTTTCTGCCGCACATAATCAGCACCGTGTGTTTGAAGCGTTACCGTGGGTTCCTTTACACTTCCAACCGTTTCCAATGTTTCCAAAAGCGGTCAAACAGCCACCAGAGGGCGCTCAAAGTCAGTCAGCGCATTGACCAAATCGGAAGGAAAAGAAAGACAAACATGGAGGCGCCCGCGTCAGTTTTTGGTTCACAATTGTTGGAAAAGAGCCATGAAAAGGGTTTGTTTTAGTCAAAGTTGAGTTTCCACTGTGTTCACCGCCGCCCCCAGAGCGCCGTTGCTGCACATCGATAAACGGTGAGCGGATAAATCGGACGGAACGACGCAGCGGAGTGACGCGGAGCATAAACGCGGAGCATAAACGTGGAGCATAAACGCGGAGCATAAACGTGGAGCATAAACGAGCCTCAACCCTCCACAAACTGCCCTGATCGGCTGAATCTACCCGACCAAGCCCAAGTACGTCTGTTTATGTGGCTGAACTTTGGCGTCCTTCGAGATCGATAACGCGCACGTCTATTCAGACTTGTGATTCTGCACGTTTCTAATTTGGACGCGCTCACGGCGAGGACGGAGGAGAAGCCTGAACATGTGCTGTGTGGCTGTGGCCGTCTGGCGGACGTGCAGCTCCCGTCACGGTCACACTCTGAACCCAAAGCAAACCGCTGTGAGCTGATTATACGTCACAATGACATTTAAAGGACTGACGGAAATGAGAACGGAGGGAAGGGGAGGACGAGGAGAGAGAGAGAGAGAGAGAGAGAGACAGAGAGACAGAGAGAGGGACAGAGAAGAGGACGAGGAGGAAGAGGATGGAGCAGAGAGAGAGATGTAGAGAGAAGAGAACGAATGGGGATCGGAAGGAGACAAGGAGAAAGAAAGTGGAAAATGGGATGGAGAGAGAGGGAGAGAGAGAGAGAGAGGAGGGAAAGACAGATACAGAAAAGGGGAGGGGGGAGGAAACTAGGAGGCGAGGAAGCACAGCCGCGGACCTTTAGATTCCCTCTATAAAACGACGCTGGCCGACATTGAGTTGTGACCCTAGGGCCTCATTTACTGGTCTTACCGTGGTTAAACGTAACGGAGGCGGCGGCTTTCGACCCGCGCTTGGTCCTTCAGGGACCGGCCGCGTAATTAGAGTTTAAACAGAACTGAAGCCTGGGGCCCCCGATGTGGGGCCCGACCCTCCGCGGGATCGGCGAGATTATTTGTGGCGGCTCCTCTCGTGCGCGAGGGCGACTCTGTTACGACCGCTTCTCAAAAGGTTCCGACACTTGGCAGAGCGGCTGTTCAGCGCCAGGTCTCTGTGGCCCACTGACAAAACCAACACAGAGTCAAACTTTTACATCTAATCACGGCAAAGACAAAAAGTGAGAGAAACCAGCTCCAAACTACATTGAAGAGCTGGTTTAGACCTGGTTTAGACCTGGTTTAGACCTGGTTTAGACCTGGTTTAGACCTGGTTTGGACCTGGTTTGGACCTGGTTTGGACCTAGTTTAGTCCTGGTTTAGACCTGGTTTAGTCCTGGTTTAGTCCTGGTTTAGACCTGGTTTAGACCTGGTTTAGTCCTGGTTTAGTCCTGGTTTAGTCCTGGTTTAGACCTGGTTTAGTCCTGGTTTAGTCCTGGTTTGGACCTGGTTTAGTCCTGGTTTAGACCTGGTTTTGTCCTGGTTTAGACCTGGTTTGGACCTGGTTTAGACCTGGTTTAGTCCTGGTTTAGTCCTGGTTTAGACCTGGTTTAGACCTGGTTTAGTCCTGGTTTAGACCTGGTTTAGTCCTGGTTTAGACCTGGTTGACCCGCACATGTTTCATTGCCTCGTGTGGGCGAGCGCCCTGTCACTGTCCTTCATGCCACTATAAGCCAATTAAACGTTGCAAAAAAATAATTTTATTTTTTATATACGTTTATTTATAGATTTTATAATGAAATCTTCTCGCGTGCAGCCGGCTTAACTGACCCAGAGATGGAGGAGTCTGAACCAGGACTGAACAGAGACTGAACAGAGACTGAACAGAGACTGAACCAGGACTGAACCAGGACTGAACAGAGACTGAACAGAGACTGAACCAGGACTGAACAGAGACTGAACAGAGACTGAACCAGGTCTGAACCAGGACTGAACAGAGACTGATCAGAGACTGAACAGAGACTGAACCAGGACTGAACCAGGACTGAACAGAGACTGAACAGAGACTGAACCAGGACTGAACCAGGACTGAACAGAGACTGAACAGAGACTGAACCAGGTCTGAACCAGGACTGAACAGAGACTGAACAGAGACTGAACAGAGACTGAACAGAGACTGAACCAGGACTGAACCAGGACTGAACAGAGACTGAACAGAGACTGAACAGAGACTGAACAGAGACTGAACCTGGATTGCACAATACATCAACATTGCAATATTTGCTGATGTAATAATTGCAATGACACAAATATTCACTATCAGACTAAAATGTGCTGTTTTTAAATAAAAAAAATGCTGAAAAACTGATCCTAGTCGCAATTTGTAGCCTTGATACTGTGTCCTAGTTTCATAAAATGGACCAAATAAAGGGCAGAAATATCACTTTTCACCAAACATTTACGTCTCTGTTTGAGGTCATTTGTACCATATTACTTTTACTTATATCAGCTTTTTATCATCTAAAAGACATTACCAAAATCTAAAAATATAGTGTCAAAACCAGATTTGGAGAGACTTATCCATGTGTTTGTCTCCAGTAGATTAGACTAACTGCTTTTATAAAAGATAACTGCCAAAACAAATGATTAAATGCTTTAACAACATATGATTTAATACATTCATGAAGAAATAGCTCAATAGCTTTTGAACAGTTCAATAATGAGAGCACGTTTTTATTGAATAATCAGATAAAGTCCTCTTCACTCGGCTCTCGGGGCCCAGTGACGCTCAGGTGAACACACTGTGGCCCTACACCTGACCTGTGACAGACGCTAACGACGCTGACGACGCTGACGGCGCTAAGGCCAAACGCGCCGTGGGCCTTGAGCTGCTGTATATTTAATGTGGGCCGCGAGCCGCCCGCTAACACCAGCGGCTCAGGCTCCTGACGGCGACAGGTTACGGCCACATCAATGATTCACACCAGTTTGAACGCCACATTTAGATGAGAAATGTGGCCCAGGGGCGGAGCTGAGGTGGGCCACGACGGACAGATTCACACTCGTCCTGATTTAGTTTGGTCCCTCTGGTTTGGTCCTGGGCGGGAACAGAGGCTCCTGGTGGGCGGGGACAGAGGCTCCTGGTGGGCGGGGACAGAGGCTCCTGGTGGGCGGGACAGAGGCTCCTGGTGGGCGGGGACAGAGGCTCCTGGTGGGCGGGACAGAGGCTCCTGGTGGGCGGGGACAGAGGCTCCTGGTGGGCGGGGACAGAGGCTCCTGGTGGGCGGGACAGAGGCTCCTGGTGGGCGGGGACAGAGGCTCCTGGTGGGCGGGACAGAGGCTCCTGGTGGGCGGGGACAGAGGCTCCTGGTGGGCGGGACAGAGGCTCCTGGTGGGCGGGGACAGAGGTCCTGGTGGGCGGGACAGAGGCTCCTGGTTGGCGGGACAGAGGGTCCTGGTGGGCGGGACAGAGGCTCCTGGTGGGCGGGACAGAGGCTCCTGGTGGGCGGGGACAGAGGTCCTGGTGGGCGGGACAGAGGCTCCTGGTGGGCGGGAACAGAGGCTCCTGGTGGGCGGGACAGAGGCTCCTGGTGGGCGGGGACAGAGGCTCCTGGTGGGCGGGACAGAGGCTCCTGGTGGGCGGGGACAGAGGTCCTGGTGGGCGGGACAGAGGCTCCTGGTTGGCGGGACAGAGGGTCCTGGTGGGCGGGGACAGAGGCTCCTGGTTGGCGGGACAGAGGGTCCTGGTGGGCGGGGACAGAGGTCCTGGTGGGCGGGGACAGAGGCTCCTGGTGGGCGGGAAAGAGGCTCCTGGTGGGCGGGGACAGAGGTCCTGGTGGGCGGGACAGAGGCTCCTGGTTGGCGGGACAGAGGGTCCTGGTGGGCGGGGACAGAGGGTCCTGGTGGGCGGGGACAGAGGTCCTGGTGGGCGGGGACAGAGGTCCTGGTGGGCGGGAACAGAGGCTCCTGGTGGGCGGGACAGAGGCTCCTGGTGGGCGGGGACAGAGGCTCCTGGTGGGCGGGACAGAGGCTCCTGGTGGGCGGGGACAGAGGTCCTGGTGGGCGGGACAGAGGCTCCTGGTTGGCGGGACAGAGGGTCCTGGTGGGCGGGGACAGAGGCTCCTGGTTGGCGGGACAGAGGGTCCTGGTGGGCGGGACAGAGGCTCCTGGTGGGCGGGACAGAGGCTCCTGGTGGGCGGGGACAGAGGTCCTGGTGGGCGGGACAGAGGCTCCTGGTGGGCGGGAACAGAGGCTCCTGGTGGGCGGGACAGAGGCTCCTGGTGGGCGGGGACAGAGGCTCCTGGTGGGCGGGACAGAGGCTCCTGGTGGGCGGGGACAGAGGTCCTGGTGGGCGGGACAGAGGCTCCTGGTTGGCGGGACAGAGGGTCCTGGTGGGCGGGGACAGAGGCTCCTGGTTGGCGGGACAGAGGGTCCTGGTGGGCGGGGACAGAGGTCCTGGTGGGCGGGGACAGAGGCTCCTGGTGGGCGGGAAAGAGGCTCCTGGTGGGCGGGGACAGAGGTCCTGGTGGGCGGGGACAGAGGCTCCTGGTTGGCGGGACAGAGGGTCCTGGTGGGCGGGGACAGAGGGTCCTGGTGGGCGGGGACAGAGGTCCTGGTGGGCGGGGACAGAGGTCCTGGTGGGCGGGGACAGAGGTCCTGGTGGGCGGGGACAGAGGTCCTGGTGGGCGGGACAGAGGCGTCTTATGTCACTTCACATTTGTCATATATTTGAATTACATTAAATATTTGGGGCTTTTTCAGGCGTTTTGTAATATTCTATTTGGCGCCGCCGCGATCACATTTCACACTGAATTACAGGAAGATTAACATGTTTTGTTTTGATCATTTTCAACGCTCCCTCACTATTTTTTCACTTCAACAACTGCACAGTCATAAATAATAACATAATTGTTACTTTCGTTGAATTAAAGGCAGTGAAATATGTGAAAATAAATCACAAATGTGACAAAGTGAGTTATTTCCTTTAGGTGAAAGTTCACATTAGTTAAACGTGTTAATTAATGATGATTGTTAAGAAGTCTTTCCTTATGATCAGCACAGTTTTGGACTCATTGTTCAAAGGTTCATTAATTCATCTTTTTAACGCACAAATTCAACTCAAGGTTTAATTTAAATCAGCTTTAACTCGGACACATGAGTTTAAGCCGTAGAACTTAGACATTCATCATCATCTTCTCCGGGGCCGGGTCGGGGGGGCAGCAGTCTGAGCAGGGACTCCCAGACTTCCCCCTCCCCAGACACTTCCTCCAGCTCCTCCGGGGGGATCCCGAGGCGTTCCCAGGCCAGCCGAGAGACAGCGTGTCCTGGGTCTTCCCCGGGGCCTCTTCCCGGTGGGACATGCCCGGAGCACCTCCCCAGGGAGGAGCCCAGGAGGCTCCGGGACAGGTGCCCGAGCCACCTCAGCCGGAGGAGCAGCGGCTCTACTCCGAGCTCCCCCCGTGTGACCGAGCTCCTCCCCCTATCTCTAAGGGAGCGCCCAACCACCCGGCAGAGGAAACTCATTTTGACCGTTTGTATCCGCGATCTGGTCCTTTGGGTCATTAAAGCTCCTGACCACAGGTGAGGTCAGGACGGAGAGCGAGCGGTAAATCCAGAGCTTTGTCTTTGGACTCAGCTCCTTCTTCACCACAACAGTCGATGCAGCGACTGCATCCAGATGTATCAACATATAGTTAAAGTGAATATAACAGGTTATTGACCTTTTGCAGCGAACCGTTCTTAGCGTCATTTACACTGCATTTCTCATCTTGCACTTTTTGCGAGGTGGAATGGTAATGACGGGCGCTTCGTTGTGACGTTTCAGTCTCGTTTCAGTCTCGTTTCAGTCTCGTTTCAGTCTCGTTTCAGTCCTGGTTTTATCCTGGGAATGACAGTAATAATGTATTGGATTTCTGTGGCACCAAAAGCACTTTCACTGCATTATTCATGCTCCACATGAGGCAGAGGTGAGACATTTACGGGAAAATGGATCATGTCTCGTCTATAGGAGACATGAGGCCACAGACTGTGCACAACAAGAGAAACGCATTAAAATCACAACCACATGACAGAACTCACAGAAAACTTCAAGACATGAAAGAGAAGAGTGAAAGAATAATCCTTTCAGTCACATGTCCTGACTCTGGCACCAGCAGGAAGCCGGTCCATGTTTAGTCCTGACTCTGGGCACCAGCAGGAGGCCGGTCCATGTTTAGTCCTGACTCTGGCACCAGCAGGAGGCCGGTCCATGTTCAGTCCTGACTCTGGCACCAGCAGGAGGCCGGTCCATGTTTAGTCCTGACTCTGGCACCAGCAGGAGGCCGGTCCATGTTTAGTCCTGACTCTGGGCACCAGCAGGAGGCCGGTCCATGTTCAGTCCTGACTCTGGCACCAGCAGGAGGCCGGTCCATGTTTAGTCCTGACTCTGGCACCAGCAGGGGGCCGGTCCATGTTCAGTCCTGACTCTGGCACCAGCAGGAGGCCGGTCCATGTTTAGTCCTGACTCTGGCACCAGCAGGAGGCCGGTCCATGTTTAGTCCTGACTCTGGCACCAGCAGGAGGCCGGTCCATGTTCAGTCCTGACTCTGGCACCAGCAGGAGGCCGGTCCATGTTTAGTCCTGACTCTGGCACCAGCAGGAGGCCGCTCCATGTTCAGTCCTGACTCTGGCACCAGCAGGAGGCCGGTTCATGTTTAGTCCTGACTCTGGCACCAGCAGGAGGCCGGTCCATGTTTAGTCCTGACTCTGGCACCAGCAGGAGGCCGGTCCATGTTTAGTCCTGACTCTGGCACCAGCAGGAGGCCGGTCCATGTTTAGTCCTGACTCTGGCACCAGCAGGAGGCCGGTCCATGTTTAATCCTGACTCTGGCACCAGCAGGAGGCCGGTCCATGTTTAGTCCTGACTCTGGTACCAGCAGGAGGCCGGTCCATGTTCAGTCCTGACTCTGGCACCAGCAGGAGGCCGGTCCATGTTCAGTCCTGACTCTGGCACCAGCAGGAGGCCGGTCCATGTTCAGTCCTGACTCTGGCACCAGCAGGAGGCCGGTCCATGTTTAGTCCTGACTCTGGCACCAGCAGGAGGCCGGTCCATGTTCAGTCCTGACTCTGGCACCAGCAGGAGGCCGGTCCATGTTTAGTCCTGACTCTGGCACCAGCAGGAGGCCGGTCCATGTTTACTCCTGACTCTGGCACCAGCAGGAGGCCGGTCCATGTTCAGTCCTGACTCTGGCACCAGCAGGAGGCCGGTCCATGTTCAGTCCTGACTCTGGCACCAGCAGGAGGCCGGTCCATGTTTAGTCCTGACTCTGACACCAGCAGGAGGCCGGTCCATGTTCAGTCCTGACTCTGGCACCAGCAGGAGGCCGGTCCATGTTCAGTCCTGACTCTGGCACCAGCAGGAGGCCGGTCCATGTTCAGTCCTGACTCTGGCACCAGCAGGAGGCCGGTCCATGTTTAGTCCTGACTCTGGCACCAGCAGGAGGCCGGTCCATGTTTAGTCCTGACTCCGGCACCAGCAGGAGGCCGGTCAATGTTTAGTCCTGACTCCGGCACCAGCAGGAGGCCGGTCCATGTTTAGTCCTGACTCTGGCACCAGCAGGAGGCCGGTCCATGTTTAGTCCTGACTCTGGCACCAGCAGGAGGCCGGTCCATGTTTAGTCCTGACTCTGGCACCAGCAGGAGGCCGGTCCATGTTTAGTCCTGACTCTGGCACCAGCAGGAGGCCGGTCCATGTTTAGTCCTGACTCTGGCACCAGCAGGAGGCCGGCCCCTGAGAACAGGACTAATGTGATGGTACTTCCTGGTTCTGGATGAACTGCAGCTGTTTTACAGCTCGTTTGGAGAGACCAGTGAGCGGCCGTTAGCCCTGGTTTAGCCCTGGTTTAGCCCTGGTTTAGCCCTGGTTTAGCCCTGGTTTAGTCCTGGTTTAGTCCTGGTTTAGACCTGGTTTAGACCTGGTTTTGTCCTGGTTTAGACCTGGTTTAGACCTGGTTTAGTCCTGGTTTAGACCTGGTTTAGTTCTGGTCTAGTCCTGGCTTAGACCTGGTTTAGTCCT
Organism: Eucyclogobius newberryi; assembly: GCF_026437365.1. NCBI lineage: Eukaryota > Metazoa > Chordata > Actinopteri > Gobiiformes > Gobiidae > Eucyclogobius > Eucyclogobius newberryi. The sequence goes on along the minus strand of NW_027315857.1, from coordinate 22,916,714 downwards.
GGTTTAGTCCTGGCTTAGACCTGGTTTAGACCTGGTTTAGTCCTGGTTTAGTCCTGGTTTACTCCTGGTTTAGACCTGGTTTAGACCTGGTTTAGTCCTGGTTTAGTCCTGGTTTAGACCTGGTTTAGTCCTGGTTTAGTCCTGGTTTAGTCCTGGTTTAGTCCTGGTTTAGACCTGGTTTACTCCTGGTTTAGACCTGGTTTAGACCTGGTTTAGTCCTGGTTTGATCCTGGTTTAGTCCTGGTTTAGACCTGGTTTAGACCTGGTTTAGACCTGGTTTAGTCTTGGTTTAGACCTGGTTTAGTCCTGGTTTAGTCCTGGTTTAGTCCTGGTTTAGTCCTGGTTTAGACCTGGTTTAGTCCTGGTTTAGACCTGGTTTACTCCTGGTTTAGTCCTGGTTTAGTCCTGGTTTAGTCCTGGTTTAGACCTGGTTTAGTCCTGGTTTAGTCCTGGTTTAGACCTGGTTTAGACCTGGTTTTGTCCTGGTTTACTCCTGGTTTAGACCTGGTTTAGACCTGGTTTAGTCCTGGTTTAGTCCTGGTTTAGACCTGGTTTAGTCCTGGTTTAGTCCTGGTTTAGTCCTGGTTTAGTCCTGGTTTAGACCTGGTTTAGTCCTGGTTTAGACCTGGTTTACTCCTGGTTTAGTCCTGGTTTAGTCCTGGTTTAGTCCTGGTTTAGACCTGGTTTAGTCCTGGTTTAGTCCTGGTTTAGACCTGGTTTAGACCTGGTTTTGTCCTGGTTTAGACCTGGTTTAGACCTGGTTTAGTCCTGGTTTAGACCTGGTTTAGTTCTGGTCTAGTCCTGGCTTAGACCTGGTTTAGTCCTGGTTTAGTCCTGGCTTAGACCTGGTTTAGACCTGGTTTAGTCCTGGTTTAGTCCTGGTTTACTCCTGGTTTAGACCTGGTTTAGACCTGGTTTAGTCCTGGTTTAGTCCTGGTTTAGACCTGGTTTAGTCCTGGTTTAGTCCTGGTTTAGTCCTGGTTTAGTCCTGGTTTAGACCTGGTTTACTGCTGGTTTAGACCTGGTTTAGACCTGGTTTAGTCCTGGTTTGATCCTGGTTTAGTCCTGGTTTAGACCTGGTTTAGACCTGGTTTAGACCTGGTTTAGTCTTGGTTTAGACCTGGTTTAGTCCTGGTTTAGTCCTGGTTTAGTCCTGGTTTAGTCCTGGTTTAGACCTGGTTTAGACCTGGTTTAGACCTGGTTTAGACCTGGTTTAGTCCTGGTTTAGACCTGGTTTAGTCCTGGTTTAGACCTGGTTTACTCCTGGTTTAGTCCTGGTTTAGTCCTGGTTTAGTCCTGGTTTAGACCTGGTTTAGACCTGGTTTAGACCTGGTTTAGTCCTGGTTTAGTCCTGGTTTAGACCTGGTTTACTCCTGGTTTAGTCCTGGTTTAGTCCTGGTTTAGACCTGGTTTAGACCTGGTTTAGTCCTGGCTTAGACCTGGTTTAGACCTGGTTTAGTCCTGGTTTAGTCCTGGTTTACTCCTGGTTTAGACCTGGTTTAGACCTGGTTTAGTCCTGGTTTAGTCCTGGTTTAGACCTGGTTTAGTCCTGGTTTAGTCCTGGTTAAGTCCTGGTTTAGTCCTGGTTTAGACCTGGTTTACTCCTGGTTTAGACCTGGTTTAGACCTGGTTTAGTCCTGGTTTGATCCTGGTTTAGTCCTGGTTTAGACCTGGTTTAGACCTGGTTTAGACCTGGTTTAGTCTTGGTTTAGACCTGGTTTAGTCCTGGTTTAGTCCTGGTTTAGTCCTGGTTTAGTCCTGGTTTAGACCTGGTTTAGTCCTGGTTTAGACCTGGTTTAGTCCTGGTTTAGACCTGGTTTACTCCTGGTTTAGTCCTGGTTTAGTCCTGGTTTAGTCCTGGTTTAGACCTGGTTTAGTCCTGGTTTAGTCCTGGTTTAGACCTGGTTTAGACCTGGTTTTGTCCTGGTTTAGACCTGGTTTAGACCTGGTTTAGTCCTGGTTTAGACCTGGTTTAGTTCTGGTCTAGTCCTGGCTTAGACCTGGTTTAGTCCTGGTTTAGTCCTGGCTTAGACCTGGTTTAGACCTGGTTTAGTCCTGGTTTAGTCCTGGTTTACTCCTGGTTTAGACCTGGTTTAGACCTGGTTTAGTCCTGGTTTAGTCCTGGTTTAGACCTGGTTTAGTCCTGGTTTAGTCCTGGTTTAGTCCTGGTTTAGACCTGGTTTACTCCTGGTTTAGTCCTGGTTTAGTCCTGGTTTAGTCCTGGTTTAGACCTGGTTTAGTCCTGGTTTAGTCCTGGTTTAGACCTGGTTTAGACCTGGTTTTGTCCTGGTTTAGACCTGGTTTAGACCTGGTTTAGTCCTGGTTTAGACCTGGTTTAGTTCTGGTCTAGTCCTGGCTTAGACCTGGTTTAGTCCTGGTTTAGTCCTGGCTTAGACCTGGTTTAGACCTGGTTTAGTCCTAGTTTAGTCCTGGTTTACTCCTGGTTTAGACCTGGTTTAGACCTGGTTTAGTCCTGGTTTAGTCCTGGTTTAGACCTGGTTTAGTCCTGGTTTAGTCCTGGTTTAGTCCTGGCTTAGACCTGGTTTAGTCCTGGTTTAGTCCTGGCTTAGACCTGGTTTAGACCTGGTTTAGTCCTGGTTTAGTCCTGGTTTAGACCTGGTTTAGTCCTGGTTTAGTCCTGGTTTAGTCCTGGTTTAGTCCTGGTTTAGACCTGGTTTAGACCTGGTTTAGTCCTGGTTTGATCCTGGTTTAGTCCTGGTTTAGACCTGGTTTAGACCTGGTTTAGACCTGGTTTAGTCTTGGTTTAGACCTGGTTTAGTCCTGGTTTAGTCCTGGTTTAGTCCTGGTTTAGTCCTGGTTTAGACCTGGTTTAGACCTGGTTTAGACCTGGTTTAGTCCTGGTTTAGACCTGGTTTAGTCCTGGTTTAGACCTGGTTTACTCCTGGTTTAGTCCTGGTTTAGTCCTGGTTTAGTCCTGGTTTAGACCTGGTTTAGACCTGGTTTAGACCTGGTTTAGTCCTGGTTTAGTCCTGGTTTAGACCTGGTTTACTCCTGGTTTAGTCCTGGTTTAGTCCTGGTTTAGTCCTGGTTTAGACCTGGTTTAGACCTGGTTTAGACCTGGTTTAGTCCTGGTTTAGACCTGGTTTAGTCCTGGTTTAGTCCTGGTTTAGTCCTGGTTTAGACCTGGTTTAGACCTGGTTTAGACCTGGTTTAGTCCTGGTTTAGTCCTGGTTTAGACCTGGTTTACTCCTGGTTTACTCCTGGTTTAGTCCTGGTTTAGTCCTGGTTTAGACCTGGTTTAGTCCTGGTTTAGTCCTGGTTTAGTCCTGGTTTAGACCTGGTTTAGACCTGGTTTAGTCCTGGTTTAGTCCTGGTTTAGACCTGGTTTAGTCCTGGTTTAGTCCTGGTTTAGTCCTGCTTTAGACCTGGTTTAGACCTGGTTTAGACCTGGCGCAGACTAAAAGAAGCGAGACGTAAAGTGAGAAAATGGAGACATGAATAAAACATTGAGAGTGTTTTCTCTGAACAACTGTAGGGTCTCAGGTCTGAACGCCTGAATGGTCACGAGAGGCGAGAGACACTGGGTTTATGGAGAAACCTGGGACTAAACCAGGTCCAAATCAGGATCAATAATGGGTCGAACAAGAATCCCGGGTTTGTAGAGGCCTGAAATATGCAAATAAAGAATAAAAAAAGAACTCAGTTTTATTGATGAAGCTGTGCAAATATGCAGTTTATCTTTAGGAATAAATTAGCAGCGACTCCAAAGCAAATATGTGAAATGTAAATTATTTGTGGAAGATGGAGAAAGTCAATAATTTCAGATAAATGTTTGAGTGGAAATGTTTGTGATGAGCAGATTTTGTGATTCTGAGATATTTTATATTAAAACAAAGACGAATCATGAAATCAATTATTGTCTTTGTTTAGTCCTGGGTCAGTCCTGGTTTAGTCTTGGTTTATTAAAAGGTTTAACGTGGCTCAGACTCAGTCTTTGTCTAGTACTAGTTCTAGTCTGGATTTAGTCTTGTTTTAGTCCTGCTTTAGTCCTGTTTTAGTCCTTGTTGAGTCCGGTTTTAGTCCTGCTTCAGTCCTGTTTTAGTCCTATTTTTGTCCTTGTTTAGTCCTGTTTTTGTCCTTGTTTAGTCCTGTTTTAGTCCTGTTTTAGTCCTGTTTCTGGTTGAGTGCTATTTTAGTCCTGTTTTAGTCTTATTTCAGTCCTGTTTCAGTCCTGGTTTAGTCCTGATTTAGTCCCGTTTTAGTGCTGCTTTAGTCCTGCTTTAGTCCTGGTTGAGTACTGTTTTAGTCCTGGTTTAGTCTTGTTTTAGTCCTGCTTTAGTCCTGTTTCAGTCCTGCTTTAGTCCTATTTTAGTCCTGCTTTAGTCCTGCTTTAGTCCTGTTTTAGTCCCGTTTTAGTCACGTTTTCGTCCTGTTTTAGTCCCGTTTTAGTCCTGTTTTAGTCTTGTTTTAGTCCTGTTTTAGCCCTGTTTTAGTCCCGTTTTAGTCCTGTTTTAGTCCTGACCTTTAGTCCTTGCACATCTCTGACTTTAACACGAGTTGACAGAACCTTCTCCGAACCAGCAGAGGTCAAAGGGCAGAGGTCACAGTGAGTCAGCTCCTCCAAAGCACGCACGCTAACGCCACGCGCTAACGCTAGCATGTGTCATCGTAATAAGCCTCCCACACGCTCACTGTGTTCACGGCCTGAATGTTCCGCAGTGTCGCATTAGTCACAGGTCAGAGAAGGTCTGCGGTTCCAATCCCGGTATCGGTGAAGGCTGAAAATGTGAGTTTCACCTTCCCCCTGTCCCTGCCTAATTTTAAGTAACATCAAACAAAAACAAAACACACACGTAAATACACGTAAAATGACAATCCGCCGCTTGTTACGGCGAAATGTCTCTGTGAAAAGGCGGAGCTTATCAGGTCCTGTTTTAGTCCTGCTTTAGTCCTGATTTAATCCTGCTTTAGTCCTGCTTTAGTCCTGTTTCAGTCCTGTTTTAGTCCTGATTTAATCCTGCTTTAGTCCTGCTTTAGTCCTGTTTAAGTCCTGTTTAAGTCCTGTTTTAGTCCTGATTTAGTCCTGCTTTAGTCCTGCTTTAGTCCTGTTTAAGTCCTGTTTAAGTCCTGATTTAGTCCTGATTTAGTCCTGCTTTAGTCCTGCTTTAGTCCTGTTTAAGTCCTGTTTAAGTCCTGATTTAATCCTGATTTAGTCCTGCTTTAGTCCTGTTTCAGCCCTGTTTTAGTCCTGATTTAATCCTGCTTTAGTCCTGCTTTAGTCCTGTTTCAGTCCTGTTTTAGTCCTGATTTAGTCCTGCTTTAGTCCTGCTTTAGTCCTGTTTTAGTGCAGTTTCAGTCCAGTTTCAGTCCTGTTTTAGTCCTATTTTAGTCCTGGTTTAGTCCTGATTTAGTCCTGTTTTAGTCCTGATTTAGTCCTGTTTCAGTCCTGTTTTAGTCCTATTTTAGTCCTGGTTTAGTCCTGATTTAGTCCTGTTTCAGTCCTGTTTTAGTCCTGTTTTATCTTGCTTTAGTCCTGTTTTATCCTGCTTTAGTACTATTTTAGTCCCGCTTTAGTCCTGTTTCAGTCCTGTTTTAGTGCAGTTTCAGTCCTGGTTTAGTCCTGGTTTAGTCCTGGTTTAGTCTTGTTTTAGTCCCTGTCTACTTTTAAGTAAATTCAAACAAAAACAAAACAATCGCTGCTTGTTAAGGTGAAACGTCTCTGAGAAGAGGCGGAGCTTATCAGTTCTACAGTTTTGAACAGGAAGTCAATGGACCCGTTTCTATGGCAACGCCGTCTTGAATAAATATTGCGGTTTACACTGAACAAAACGCATCATAACGACCAACTCACGTTAACGTTTCACGCTCACTGTTCATAAAAAAGCTCCGTACGTGCCCTTTAACCTGCGTACGTGCCCTTTAACCTGCGTACGTGCCCTTTAACCTGCGTAACCCGGGGCAACGCGTCTCAAACAGTGTAAAGACGTAAACGTGTCCCCGCCTGGACGAGCAGGACGTCTCTGATGACATGTGACATTTACGGCAAAGCGTCCATCAGAGGCTTGAGTGATTTACAGTCGGTCGCCGCCGGCAACGTGAGACAAGCATCTGCTCTCACGTCGTATCTGTGTCAAACGGACGCAACAAGTGACGCGGCGGTCAGAGAGGATAAACCAGGGCTAAACCAGGGCTAAACCAGGGCTAAACCAGGGTTAAACCAGGGATAAACTAGGGTTAAACCAGGGCTAAACCAGGGTTAAACCAGGGCTAAACCAGGGATAAACCAGGGATAAACTAGGGTTAAACCAGGGCTAAACCAGGGTTAAACCAGGGCTAAACCAGGGCTAAACCAGGGCTAAACCAGGGCTAAACCAGGGCTAAACCAGGGTTAAACCAGGGCTAAACCAGGGTTAAACCAGGGCTAAACCAGGGCTAAACCAGGGTTAAACCAGGGCTAAACCGGGGCTAAACCAGGGCTAAACCGGGGCTAAACCGGGGCTAAACCGGGGCTAAACCAGAGATAAACCAGGGCTAAACCAGGGATAAACCAGGGCTAAACCAGGGCTGAAACAGGGATAGACCAGGGCTAAACAAGGGCTAAACAAGGGCCAACACAGGGCTAAACCAGGGATAAAACAGGGCTAAAACAGGGATAAACCCGAGCTAAAACAGGGATAAACCAGGGCTAAACCAGAGCTAAACTAGGGCTAAACAAAGGCCAAAACAAGGCTAAAACAGGGCTAAACCAGGCTTAACCAGGGCTAAAACAGGACTAAAACAGGGCTAAAGCAGGGCTAACACAGGGCTAAAACAGGGCCAAAAAATGGCTTGAAAAGGGCTAAAAAGGACTAAACCAGGGTTAAAATGGAAATCAGGACTAAAACATGATCTAAAACAGGGCTAAAACAGGACTAAACCAATGCTAAAATGGCTGAAATAAGGG
>NW_027315857.1:22714050-22904050 GCF_026437365.1 Eucyclogobius newberryi | reverse complement strand
GCTGGGTCGAGTTGTTGCGTCGAGTCGTTGGGTCGAGTCGATGGGTCGAGTCGTTGCGTCGAGTCGCTGGGTCGAGTCGCTGGGTCGAGTCGTTGCGTCGAGTCGTTGGGTCGAGTCGCTGGGTCGAGTCGTTGGGTCGAGTCGTGCGGTCGAGTCGTGGGGTCGAGTCATTGGGTCGAGTCGTTTGGTCGAGTCTTAAACGCTGCATTAAGTCACAAATTGCAGATGGTGTTTGAGAGAGAGTAACAGCTCTCAGGACAAAAGTCTGATGGCCTTTAAAGATCCCATATCCTGCTATTTTTCCCGTTTCGTAGTCTACTCTAAGGGTACATTTGATAATAAGAAGTGTTAATAAGTGCATAATAGTTATGAAATAGGGGGAGAGTGATTATGATGCGTTGCAGTGAGTAGGCCCCGCCCATCTGCTCATCCGAGGAGAAGGAGAGAGACTGTTTCTAGCTAAAAATGGCAGGAATCAATCAAAAACCACTTTGGGCACAAATATGAGGCACCAATAGCACTGTAAGAAGGTTAAAAGCTCTGAAAAGTAGATTTTGCATGATATGGGACCTTTAATCCGTCAGAAAGCAGATTGGTTGACCTGGTTTAAGGTTTAAACACTGGACTCGTCATCCACATGGTATTTTGGACTTAATATGCTCTAAATCTTCTTTGTTTTTTTGTTTTTTTATGCCATTCCCTTATTTTTTAATGTTATCCCTTTACTTGCATCATCATCATCATCATCATTATTGTGGGTGTGGTTTTTGTTGTTCTATGTTCTAAAATAAAAACATGGCACAATGTCACTGTCATGATTGATCCTCAGATGTGAGTGTTTGAGTGTTTGAGGAGTTTGTGGAGTCGATCTTCACAAATACAGATAAGTTTCATAAATGGGTGAGTTCTCGTTATGGAGAGAGAGTTTCTGAAGCGGCTCCGGTGGGTTTTGTGTTGGACCAGAATAGATCCAAAAGACTCTTTGTTTTTATGAAGGTTTCATTTTTAATTGGACGTGTTTCAGACTCAGACACAGTTCAACAGACGAAACAGTGTGAGGCTCAGGTTCATTTTATTCTTCTGGTTTAGTCCTGGTTTAGTCCTGGTTTAGTTCTGGTTTAGTCCTGGTTAAGTCCTGGTTTAGTCCTGGTTAAGTTCTGGTTTAGTTCTGGTTTAGTCCTGGTTAAGTCCTGGTTTAGTCCTGGTTAAGTCCTGGTTTAGTCCTGGTTTAGTCCTGGTTTAGTCCTGGTTAAGTTCTGGTTTAGTCCTGGTTAAGTTCTGGTTTAGTCCTGGTTCAGCCCTGGTTAAGTTCTGGTTTAGTAGTGGATGTGGATACAATCTTTTATTCTTTGTTAAAGTTTTGTTTTTCCCAAGTTTGTTCTGTTTTAGTCCTGGTTTAGTCCCATTTTAGATCCAGTTTAGCCCCAGTTGAATCCCGGTTTAGACTTGGTTTAGACCTGGTTTAGGCCTGGTTCTGACCTGGTTCTGACCTGGGTTAGTCAAGTTTTAGGATGCATTAACACAGAAACCACATCAAAATTGGGATTAAACTGGGATGAATCTGGAACTAAACTTGGAAAAAACATAGATTACTGAACCATGACTAAAGCCTAATGCACGAGGTCCAGGGCGTGATCAGGACGCCAGACGTGTTGTTTACGTCATGTTTTAGAAACTTTGAAAAGTGTATTTTGACACTCCGCCCCCTTTTCCAGTGTTTCATTTTCATGCTCCGTAGACGCCCTGTTGACGCTCTGTTGACGCCCTGTTGACGCCCTGTTGACGCTCTGTTGACACTCTGTTGACACTCTGTTGACACTCTGTTGACGCCCTGTTGACGCCCTGTTGACGCCCCTGTTGACGCTCTGTTGACGCCCCTGTTGACACTCTGTTGACGCCCTGTTGACGCTCTGTTGACACTCTGTTGACGCTCTGTTGACACTCTGTTGACGCTCTGTTGACACCCTGTTGACGCCCTGTTGACGCTCTGTTGACGCCCCTGTTGACGCTCTGTTGACACTCTGTTGACGCTCTGTTGACACCCTGTTGACGCCCTGTTGACGCTCTGTTGACGCTCTGTTGACGCCCCTGTTGACGCTCTGTTGACGCTCTGTTGACGCCCCTGTTGACGCTCTGTTGACGCCCCTGTTGACGCTCTGTTGACACTCTGTTGACGCCCTGTTGACGCCCTGTTGACGCCCTGTTGGTTGACGGCTTGTTGACGCTCCGTTAACGCCCTGTTGACGCTTCATTGACGCTCCGTTGACGCCCTGTTGATGCTCCGTTGACGCCCTGTTGACGCTCCGTTGGCACCCTGTTGACGCTCTGTTGACACTCTGTTGACGCCCTGTTGACGCCCTGTTGACGCCCTGTTGGTTGACGGCCTGTTGACGCTCCGTTAACGCCCTGTGGACGCTTCATTGACGCTCCGTTGACGCCCTGTTGACGCTCCGTTGGCACCCTGTTGACGCCCTGTCGACGCTCCATTGGCGCCCTGTTGACACCCTGTTGATGCCCTGTTGACGCTCCGTTGACACTCCATTGACGCTCCGTTGACGCTCCGTTGACGCCCTGTTGGCGCTCTGTTGACACTCCGTTGACGCCCTGTTGACGCTCAATGACGCTGCGCTGACGCTGCGTTGACACTTAATGACGCTCCGTTGACGTCCTGTTGAAGCTTTGAGCAGTGCGTAGCGTTATTACACGTGTTAGACGCATGTATGATGACAAGTAAAACCATCAAGGCCTACGCTTTGTCACGCTTTGTTTCTGGGCTAAAATTCTGACCGGAATTCGAGTTTAGGCCCATTTTTCCCAAGCTAGAAGCCAAATCGTCTGTGTTTCCGAGATCAACCCAGCATGTGCCCAGAGATCGGTTCTTCGGACGTGTTTAGTCGTTTACCGCCAACAAGTGAAGGAGTAACGACGACGACAGCGTTAGCATTGAGCGGCTTGACGAGCTAAATCAACTCAACTGTTACTCTCAGTACAAACTATTTATATTCACAACACATACGCGGGACATCGACACGTTTTGTTTGTCACGTAAGACGCTCATTTGAAACCACGGCGCTTCGTCCCGTGACAGCGCTGTGAACGGAGCAGCTGTTAGCATTAGCATACGGCTAACGCAGAGTGACACCCCGAGAGACGCGCAGAATGTCTTTAGAGAAGAGGAGAGAGAAGACACTTAGGAACAAAATAGACAAGATTAAAGACAAATACACTGAATAAAACTTGATTTCACCAAATATAATTGCATATTACTGAGGCTGAACTTAATCCCTCATTAGTTTAACAATTTCCAGATGGTTAGCTGAAGCGCATCGATAAAAAAAAAACACCGTTAAGATGATTAATTTTGAATCTTTTGTAACCAAATCTGACCCAGGATCAGGCGTTCCAGTGAAAAGGTAAAAAAGTTACATTGGATTTTGCTGTTTGAGAAATCTACAATAGATTCTAGATGTTTAAAATTGAGTTTAAGCGTTAAGAATTCTTGGGTAGAACTCACCGTTTGACTTCAGATGGCAGAGTTGCTGACCTGGTTTCTGGTTCTTGTCTCTGTAATTGATGTGTTTATCCGCGAGGAAGAAAAACTGGCACAAACCTCTCTTTCAGAATTATAAACAAATGTAAAATCATTTTTTTCTCACAACAGCCTCAGATAGAGCAGGCATTGTTTCACTCCTTTTTTTTTGTCAGTTTGCTCTTTTCACATTTAGGCTTTCATGTGGGAACGACAAAATGACCCAATCTGATCCGATTTGTTTAATTTGTTTTGTTTATTTAACCACTCACATTCATAGATTTCAGACATAAAGACCACCAACACACACCAAACTTTACAATCTTGTACTTAACAATATGTTGACAGATCACACTGAAGTATGTGGTGGTATCTAAGTCCAAGCCTGATTTATTATAGTTTTAAGTCTTAAAACATGAGGCAAAAATTTTATTTTTGCAAAAATTTTCAAGTCAGATCTTGACTCAAAAACCAAATTGGAAACCCAAAATCCCCTCTTTAAATTTAAATGAATCCAACATGTCAACAAAATGAAGCAAAAAATTTAAACCTGCTTTGTCCATTTGTCAGAATTTTTAAAATGTCCTGAATATGTAAAATTTTGTCAATTTTTACAAACAAAATGTCTAATTTCTATATGAAAACACAACATGACGAAAAACTTGTAATACATTTTTTTCTTATATTTATGTGAGTAAACGACAGGAGAAGTTTCAAATGGATAACTTTAAATTTCAGATTTTTGCCTATTCAACTGCAGCGTCTGGAGTTTAAGCATCACCTCCAGACACATCTGCCATGACAGAAATATCCAAAATAGAAATCTATAAATGTTGAACTGTATCATCGTTCATCAGGGATTATCTCCACACATTTGCCATCTCAAACGTATGTCTCGCAGTCCAGTCAATCCGTGGAGAAATACGAGTCTTCCACGTCGCGTTTACACTTGAACGACTTTAATTAAAATGTAGAGAACATGGTACAAACCTCTAAAGTTGTGTTCTGTCTGAGCAGCTGCGGGGAATGAAGAAACGCTCGCAAATCAGGCGCGTGTCAAAGTTTTACCTTGACAGACCTCGCCATCTGCCACCTTTGTTTACGCCGGCGCTAAGCCGACGCAGCGCTGGGATCTCCTGCGTTTGCACAGGTCCTGAAGGCACCGGCTGGCTCTGCTAAACGAGACGTTTTTAGTCGACATTTTTGGGGATTCGCACCTGGTTCTGTCCCAGTTCAGGCCTGATTTCAGTGTTGTAATTATAGACGAGAACTGGATAAGAGGCAAAACCAGATTAAGGACCGAGCCGGGACTACGCCAGGTCCAAACCAGGACTAAACCCGCGCCTAACGAGGTGTAAACTGTGAACAAAGGTTAAACCAGTTTCAAATAAGATTTAAATCCAGTCTAACCAAGGACTTTAACAGTGACCGAAGTCAAACCGTGACTACACCAGCCAGAACTAAACGAGGCCTGAACAAGGACGAAATCAGGACAAAACTAGAACAAAACTAGGACTAAACCTGGACTAAACCAGGACAAAACCAGGTCAAAACCAGCACGAAACTAGGACAAAATCATGATTAAACCAGGTCCAAACCAGGTCCAAACCAGGACAAAACCAGGAAGAAACCAGAAAGAAACCAGGACAAAACTAAGATGAAATCAGGTTGAAACCAGGAAGAAACCAGGACATAAACTAGGATTAAACCAGAAAGAAACCCGGACAAAACCAAGACAAAATCAGGACTAAACCAGGACGAAACCAAGGTCAAAACCAGAACAAAACCAGTACTAAACTAGGACTAAACCAGGAAGAAACCAGGAAAAAAACGGGACGAATTTAGGACAAAACCAGGAAAGAAACCAGGACTTAACCAGGAAGAAACCGGGACCTTGGTGTGAACCAAGGTAAAAACTTGTCAAAAAACAGTTTTAAACCAGTTAATTTAACAATTCTAGACTGGTCCTAAACTACTGACTCAGGTCCAAACCAGTTCTAAACCATGACTACACCAGCCAGAACTAAACCAGGACTAAACCAGGACGAAACCAGGACTCATGTCTCGTGACTTGTCAAGAATATCAAACCTACTCCTTTTGCTTGCGTTGGTGTTTGTATAATCCAGCTCCACATTTACACGAATTTGTTTTGTATTTTATTGTTCTGCGTATTGTTCGGAGCGCCGGAGCGGAGCAGACGTATTCCCGACTCAGCACTTATCTTTATCATGGCTCTGGGAGGCACCATGCAGCCGCTCGGAGAGACACTCTGCCATTCAGAGACACACATGGAGCTGGAGAATGATGCACCATGCAGCTGCACAGAGACGCTAACGCGATGTGACAGGCGCTGCACAATCTGTCATCGTGTCAGTTACAATTGTTCGCAGTTGTTCCACAGGATTGAAGTATTAGAAAATGTGCTTCACGCTATTTGTCAAGAAAATGATTCACTTTTGTCTGTTTGTTGAATTTGACTAATAATTTTAAATAATTAGAAAAAAAACGAAAAGCAGCGTCTCCGCTTCAAACCGTTGCAGTCAAATGAATTCTGGATTTTTGTGACTAGAATCCATCGTAGGAAAACGCTTAAGTTGTTCATCGGGTTCCGCTGTTTTAGAAGTGGATCCCTGCTGGACGAATGAGGGATTACACCGACACGTGACTAGAATCCGTCTTTAAAGGCCCACGTTCCGCCTCCTCCATCGTCGGGGCGATATCGTCCTCATCCTCCACGTCAGTCCAGCCAGAACCTTCTCGTCATAAGCCCGTGATGTGACGACGTCGTTTGACAATGTGCGACTCTTTCATATTGTGGTTTACAAACAGAGCGGATTGAAAATAGAAATATAAGTGTTATAAGTGTATAAGGTGATGTTTCTGTGATTTCATTTCTTTCTCATACGTAAACCTCAACTAACGCTTTCATGTTTCTGATGTCGCGCAGCATTTCTGCCTTGTGCTTTTGTGCGGCGCTGCGTGGGCCACGGCACAGACAGCTCCCGAGACACTTGATCCCGTTTAGTCCTTTTAGTCCTATTAAATCAGTTTGAATTACATTCGAAGCTTTGCAAAAGAAAAGTCATCTAGTGCGGCTGATCTCGAGTTCAGAGTTTGTGATGTTTTAGCCTTTAATGCCGTACGGAGAGCGATGTCATCTCCATGGAGACAAGCAGGCGGCGGACCCTCCATCAGAAAAATAGCATGTTTGAATAAGTCTTGAATCTGAGCTTGACGTACCAAGTATATTAAAGTTAATATATTTGGTATTCCTTTCATAATGAAGCAAACGTTTTCAAGTGTTGGACTGAACCAGGACTAACCAGGACTAAACCAGGACTCAACCAGAACTAAACCAGGACTAAACCAGGACTAAACCAGGACTCAACCAGAACTAAACCAGGACTAAACCAGGACTAAACCAGGACAAAACCAGGACTAAACCAGGACAAAACCAGGACTAAACCAGGACTCAACCAGAACTAAACTAGGACTAAACCAGGTCTAAACCAGGACTAAACCAGGACTAAACCAGGACAAAACCAGGGCCAAACCAGGTCTAAACCAGGACTAAACCAGGTCTAAACCAGGACTAAACCAGGACAAAACCAGGTCCAAACCAGGACTAAACCAGGTGTAAACCAGGACTAAACCAGGACTAAACCAGGTGTAAACCAGGACTAAACCAGGTCCAAACCAGGTCTAAACCAGGTCTAAACCAGGACTAAACCAGGACTAAACCAGGACTAAACCAGGACAAAACCAGGTCCAAACCAGGTCTAAACCAGGTCTAAACCAGGACTAAACCAGGATTAAACCAGGACTAAACCAGGACTAAACCAGGTCTAAACCAGAACTAAACCAGGACAAAACCAGGTCCAAACCAGGTCCAAACCAGGTCTAAACCAGGTCTAAACCAGGACTAAACCAGGACTAAACCAGGACTAAACCAGGTGTAAACTAGGTCTAAACCAGGTCTAAACCAGGACTAAACCAGGTGTAAACCAGGACTAAACTAGGACTAAACCAGGTCTAAACCAGGACAAAACCAGGACAAAACCAGAACTAAACCAGGTCTAAACCAGGTGTAAACCAGGACTAAACCAGGACTAAATCAGGACTAAACCAGGACAAAACCAGGTCAGATCCCAGTCTAGACGTGGACTAAATGCGGGCTAAATCACCAAAAAATGACAAAACACGAGTACAACATGTTTAAAAGCAGGAAACAAAGCAACCAACCAGAACATTTGCGCAAGAAAAGTGAATTACTGTCAGTGTAAACCTTGCAGCTGTCCATACGAGGAAAACCATTGTTGGGCTCGGATCCGTTTCATTTGACACAATGTTATGATTTTTCTGACTCGTGGCTTCGCTCGGCGCCCGGCTCCCGAGACTCAGCATGTGCGTGACCCATTTACAGCACACACAGTCTTGAAAAAGAGTTGCATAAGCATGACAAAGAACACGCCGCCGTCTCACTCTTCATCACACGTTTAATACAAGTGAACGTCTCTTTGGCCACATCCTCAACGACTTCATGACAATTTTACAAGATTCTGAACGTGCTTTTCTTCTGATTTTACAGTTGATACTTTTTACTTCTACTTTGCTTAATCCTTGAGCAGGAATTTGACCAACTTTATCTTTTTTTTTTTTTTTGCTTTGTAATTCAGTGTTTTGCCAAAGCAGATTTCTCATGTGATACTTTTTTCTTTTACTTGGGTGTTTTCTTTGCTCCTGTGTCTGTACTTTTACTCGAGTAATTAAACTGAGTACTTCTTCAGCCGCTGCGAACTTTATATATATTTATTTATATTTATATATTATATATTTATTTATATATATATATATATATATATATATATATATATATATATATATATTTTAGGGTTGTTGTTTTTTTATTTGTGAGTTTGAAGAAGAAAA
Organism: Eucyclogobius newberryi; assembly: GCF_026437365.1. Lineage (NCBI taxonomy): Eukaryota > Metazoa > Chordata > Actinopteri > Gobiiformes > Gobiidae > Eucyclogobius > Eucyclogobius newberryi. The sequence goes on along the minus strand of NW_027315857.1, from coordinate 22,895,591 downwards.
ACTGACCCCGATTTTTCCCAGAATGGTTGATTTGACTGAAAATAAGTGAGTTATAGCTGTCTTTTTTGACATTTTGCCTTTGTAGTGGAAAAATGTAATGTTGTGGTCGAACAGTGAGGTTTCTGAAGGTGTTTACGCCTCTCCACATGTCACCGTTTAAACCCGTGACCCCTCCCTGCACCCGCCCTGCACCCGCCCTGCACCCAGGTCAGTCCACTCTCATCCGGACAAAGGATTAGACCTCTCAAGGTTTTAGGGGATTCTCAGATGCCTTTTCATGACTCAGTTTGGAGACTTCCTGGTGAGCTCAGCCGAACACTCCGGCAGAACCGGTGTTCTGTACTTTTCCCATGCTGGTTTAACCCCTTATAAAGCTGTACTCTTCCCATGCTGGTTCAACTGGTTTAACCCTTTGTAAAGATGTACTCTTCCCATGCTGGTTTAAACCAGTCAAACCAGCATGGGAAGAGTACAGCTTTATAATGGGTTAAACCAGTCAAACCAGCATGGGAAGAATACAGCTTTATAAGGGGTTTTTAACCCCTTATAAAGCTGTACTCTGACTGGGGAGGGAGAGGCTGCTCAAACATCACATTCATACCAGTTTAGTTTTGATCTTATTTAGTTTACCCCATGTTTTTAAATCTGAAACTAAAATACAAAACTTCAAGGCATTTTCAAGAACTAAACAGAGAAGGAACAATTAGAATTCTAGAGGACAAACAATTCTTCTCTCCAAATCACACTGATAATGAATTGAGATTTTAAAATTGATCTTGTCTTCGCTCTAAAAATGTTTTGTTCATTATTTACTAAGTCTTTGTTCATGCTTTACTCAGGCAGAAATCAGTGTCGTTATTATAAAGTGTAACAAAAGAAAATGTCTTCAGAAAATGGCAAATATAAATCTATGACAAACATTTACCACTGGAAAATAATCAGATCAAACCGTCAAACGTACAAGTTACAATTAAAAAGAACATTATTCGTCCTCATTTTTGCGCCTCAGGGTGTTTCAATATTGACAGAAAAATGATTCAAAAGCGACAGAAACGGGTCCATCCATCATCTTCCAATTGCAGCACGGCATTGTGGGTAATGTACGCCGTCCCCTTTCTGTGGATAATGTCGCGGCGCGAACAAATGGAAAAGAAAAAAACTACTTGCTCTCATTTTCTCCTGTCACCGATCTGAACGCCCGAAAGAGGAGCAGCTGGAAGCGCGCGAGGACGAGAACGCAATCATCCCAATTGACAAACTCTATCTTAATGGTTCGTTCAGTTTGGTTTTCGAGCGAATCATTACGTGTTTTTCTCGTTAAAATCATACCTGGAGTATTTTGTTTTACGTAATCGTGCGAACGTCGGCTTTTGAATCTGTTTTTTCAAGGTCTCATCTTCTTCTAAATTGACCTTTTGAGCTTTATAACTAGGTTTTAATATTGTTTCCTCATTAAATTATAAGATTATGTCATTCGGATGTTATGAATCGGCTGCTTTACACCATAACCTTGATATTACTTGTAAAGAATTGCGTATAAATATAAATATTGCTTTAACATCGATCGTAGAAGTAATGAAAATGGAAGACGATTGTATCAAATGTGTTTTTCTGTTCTTTGGGTTAAGGTCAGGGTTCTTTCCGTTGCCAATTACTCGCCTCTCCACAGATCCGACCTCGGAACTAAACGCCCCCTGCTAGTCTCCAACGAGATGGCGGACAGGTTCAACGCGGTAACACCGGAGAAACACCAGTGAGACGAGCACTGTACACTTTTATGCCTGCGTATCGGTATTTTCGTCTCATTTCGCTTCCTTTGCGTAAATTATTCCAAAAGCAGCAGCTGAGGGGGAAAACGGGAGAAACGAATGTCCGGACGAGGCGCAGCGCGGGGGCCGTAAATGTGTAAATGTGACCCATTGGATTTGTTTTCCCCCGTGCGAGCCCGAGCGGAGCGTGTGGACGTCCGCTTTGACAGAACGAGCACGAAACGCCGAGCGAAGCTGACAGCTGCGGCCGAACAGGCGAAAGCGAATTCATTACATCTGCAACGAGAGAGCGAGCGAGCGAGAGAGAGAGAGGGTTTGAAAACACAGGGACGTCGTGCTGGAGAGCGGCGGGAGACGGGGTCAACACCGCACCGACAGTTACACGTGTTCAGCCGCGGCGCGAACGCTTCATCCGGCTGCGATTTGGCTCAAAGAATGGGCAAGTTTGGAGCCGTCGAGTTCAGTTCGATTGATCGGATCGCGAGGCTCAACGGATCGTCACGGCGCTCGCACTCGTCTCAGGTCGTGCTGAGGATGCCGCGGTAAACTGTGTCTTCTTCAGCTGACGCGACGTTCCAGGGCCTTGAATGTCCGTACGATAAGCTGGTTCTGAACGTATCGGGAACAAAAAACATGTGATTCGGGCGAGGGTCTTCGTCACGCGTCGCTGTGGAAAGCTAATCGGAGAATTTGGCGTGAAGTGAACGCCGTTGACACAAAACCCTCATCACGCGCACCGCTGCCCTCCGGTTTGGTCCAGTGCCTCCGAAAAAGAACAATGAACAAACTGTAATTAGTGTAAAACAAGAGAGCGCGCCGGTCTTTGAGCCGATTTAAACGCTCATCGCGCCAACAGAGCTTCACGAGCGTATGTCCTTTTTCCGACACAAGTTTTTTCAAGCTGACTTAAGGTTTTGTAAAGATAAAAAAAAGCTGTTTGTCTGTTACACAACATTATATTTATTCATTTGACAGGGACAAACCGATGCCGCGTACATAAGGTTTCAAGCACCAGGTTCAATTTTTCCATGTTTTTTTTAAAGGTTTTTAAGAGGTTACTACAATAGAGCACGACAGCGTATGTTTACATTTAGATTTATGTATTCAAAAGGGACAGTGCATATTAATGAACACACAGTGCAAGGTAAATATGCCAGAATTCATCCGTCAAACACACACGGCGACACAAACGACACTTCAGAATCAGTGGTGACAGACCCGGTTCCTCTTGAGCCATCGTTTTTAGCTTCGTCTTGAAAGTGTTTGATGTCAGACCGTCTCTGAGAGCGGCTGATGCTGGTCCAAGTCTTTGACTGACGGTTCGTGCTGACTGAAGGCTGCGTCTCAAAAGGAGCTGCACCTCGAGTGGACGCTCTGGTCGCGCCGTCATTTGTTCTAAATCTGATATTTAATAAAGTAATTCACGGGCGGCGGAGAAAATCCATGTACATATTTATGAATTAAGCAAGCTAATTTGATTTTTTTTTCTTTTTTTAATTGTCAAAATGTAGATACTTTTTTAATGCAATGATGGTATGAGTAAGGTTTTTATCTAATATTTTTAAGGCTCTTTTGTGTAACGATTCAATTGGTTTTAAGGCAGATTTGTCATTGACCAATTTGTAATGCAATATTCAATGTGCGAAATAACCAACATTTAGCTGCGTTTTAGCTGCGTTTTCTGGCAATAATGATCCAATTTGTTTAAAATTACAAATATTGACATATGCAATCTTACAAAGTGTTTTTACATGATTTAAGAAGATAAGAAGAAAAAAAGACAAAGTATAAAAAAACAGTAGTATTTACCCAATATATATCTAATATTTTTAAGGCTCTTTTGTGTAACAATTCAATTGGTTTTAAAGGCAAGGTGGTTTGTCATTGACCAATTTGTAATACAATAATCAATGTGTGAAAAAAACATACGGTGAAGAAACATTTTAGCTGCGTTTTCTGGCAATAATGATCTAATGCAATCTTACAAAGTGTTTTTACATGATTTTTTTAAAAGACAAAGTTTAAAAAACACAGACAAGTATAAAAATCACAGACATGTATAAAAAACACAGATAAGAACACATAGAAACAAGGCATATCTGTCCACGAAACACCACAAGGCAATTTCATGTTCACTGTCGATTTTCTTTAAACCAGCATTTTCAATTTTGTGGAGAAAAGTCTGACGACCAACAGTGCCTTAATCTCCGTCTGGCACCTTGCAGTTCACGGTCAGTTTGCTCTACCAGCCTCGAACACAACAACTGGATCAGAAACTGTTCAGAGAAACTTCAGACTTTAGACTTTCTTCTACAATCTAAATAGCGTCGTCTTCTTTCATCATTATTTCATTAAGTTGTGTTCTGATTGATTCCTGCATGTTAGAAAAACCCTGTTTTGTCCTGCAACTGAGGCGCCAGTGCTCAGAAAAGTCCTGTTTTCACCTACCCCCTAGCCCCGCCCACATCCCCCAGGACAAACCATGATTATCTGTAAAATGAAGACTCCGAGAGAGACGTGTCGGATTCTAAAATGTCGCGTAGACAAAAAGACAATCTTCTGCTTTTTACAGTGAAACGTCTCTGTGAAGAGGCGGGGCTTATGAGTTCTGCAGTTTTGAACAGGAAGTCAATGAGGAAGTAAATGTTCAATGTACCTGAAAAAAAAAGCATAATATGCCTCCTTTAAGATGCTCCAACAAACAAACAAACAAACAAACAAGGATAATGTGCACACCTCAGTCAGATATCAGAAGTGTAACTCAGAGCCACAGCCACAGATACAGCAAAACGTCTATAAAATACCTAAATTTATTTATTACATTGTATTTAAATATTTTTTATTATTTAATTTATTTATTTAATTACATTTATTTCATTTTACTTATTTTTTATGTCTAGTCCTATGTATGTTTTTGTTTAAAAAAAATAATAGTAAAAAAATAAAACTTCCCAAAATAATGTGTTTTGGGATGTGTTTTGTTGTAGTCTCTGCCAGTGTGGTCCAATAGATAATGTTTTCCATCTGGCGGATCACGAAGCAAAATGTACAATTCATGTCGACAAAATTGTTAAATTGAATGAATAGAAAAGAAGCTTTTGAGATTTCTGTCCCGTCTTTGTGATTTGGAATAATTTTTTTCCTAATTTGCCTAAACGCTCTACAAATAAACTTGCCTTGCCGTAATACAAAGGAAAGCATGAAATCATTTGCCAACATTTAAATACGCTCACATTTTCATCAGGAAGCCCGGCGTAGTTACATCGGCCTCGCGAGTCGCTCGTTTGTTGCGCCAACGTCGTTTGGTCCGGTCAGTTTGAATATTGCGTTACGGATTCTATGGCCTGGGGTTTAGCGATTTATTCGTCACACTTCAGCCAGTAGTCAACAAGACGTGTGCGGCGTAACGAGGGCATTCGGGCGGCGGCGCTGACTGTGCAGAAGGCTGGTGTTCTCCATTAAACATGATATTAAATGTGACACAAATGACGCGTCCTCATAAATTGTACAAGGCAGCGCGCGAGAGGCCTTTATTGTTACGGTTTGATCATAGGCCGGTCTGGTTTACTCCTCCTCTTTAAGTTCACCAGCTTAAAAGGTCCATCACTATTGGCAAAAAACTATAACTAAACTGCGGCAGAACACAGGGATGTCAGAATATTTATGTCAAGTAGTAAAACAGCAGCTCGGAAGTGTGGCAGGCAGACTGGAGATGAACCGCTGCTTTGGCAAATGCTCCCGTTAGATTTCAGACTTCACTGTGCTGAGGGAAAGTGTGGCAGCTCGAGCACTATCCTCTGCTTCTGACTAATTATTCTATCAAACCATATTTAATATTTAATTCCACTTGCAATCTGTTCATTGCCTTTTCGTCTTCTTCTTCTCCCACTTTCCGTCGGGAGTGGGACAAGCACATTGATGACCTGTGGAACCAGATGATCCTCGAGTCTCTGTCTGGAGAAGCGGTCTCTACTCCATATGAACGGTTCTTCATCTGCCTGGAAGAACTGGTTCTCCTCCTGAAGAACTGGTTCTCCTCTTGAAGAACTGGTTCTCCTCTTGAAGAACTGGTTCTCCTCCTGAAGAACTGGTTGTCCTGAGTGGCTCCAGCTCCACTGTCTCCCTCGCATCCGTCTGTGAGTCAGATCTCTCCTTCACTCTGGAACCCAGGTTTCTACTTTTTCCCAAAGAGGTTTTTTAGTTTTTCTGGCCGTGAAGGAGGGTCTGAGGACAGAAGGAGGGTCTAAGGACAAAAGGAGGGTCTAAGGACAGAGGACTCTGGGACATTGCCAAGTCCTTATGGACATTGTTTAATCTGTTTTTCACTGTCGCCCTCTGAGACAACCGCTGTTGTGATTTTGGGCGTTACAAAAATAAATTGAATTGAATTGAATCGAGTCACATGTTCAGCTCCTCAGATTCAGCCTCGATGCAGCAGGCTGTAGGTTCAGAAGTTTAGAACTCTGCAATTTCTAATGACTTTATGTCAGATATCACGATACGCATCTCTGTATCGATACACGTATTGCCAAAAAGTCCGTGACAATATCAATGTACTGAGCGCAGCCCTACCACACACACTCACTACTTTTAATTATTTGGAATTCAATACTTCAAAACACACGTGATTAACAACAGCGCCTCAACAGAAATCATGACCGTGTGTAAAGTTTTGCTTAATTCTACTGACGCGGCATTCAGCCTCCAAACTTGCATAATTAGCGGTGATCATACGTACATTTGCCAAAAAGTATTTCTACGCGCTGGGTAAAATCATCCAGCGACAGTAATCCTGACCAAGCCGAGCACAAAGATCTGGAAATGGGTCCCCGAGGGCAATAAAGTGCACATCAACATTAATGCTAACGATCATGTAAATCTAATTGCACCCGGACTGTCGGGGGTGTTATGGCCCCGAAGAGAGGCTGCAACATATTTAAAAGGACACCGGTGACGAAGACAAGTTGAAACAAGTTTAGGTTTTCACCACAATAAATGCCAACTTTCGAACCCCCGTGCCCTAAAAATCACCCCAAAGTTATAAAAAGAAAGATGGACCTGGTGGGCCAGCCAAACAGAAACAAATAGGAGCGACACCGGGTCAGCCCCGTATAGGGCCGTCGAAGCCGGTGCCGACACCTCTAACTAGAGCAAAAAATAAGATAAAAAAAAAAACCTATCTAGCCCCAAACAAAAGCGAAAATGGGACTACCGGTCCCACCAGGCCAAACAAAGAGGCTAGCGCTACCGCTAAGAGAGCCAGCTGGGAGCAGGCGAGCTGAGTGGGACAGCGAAGCGGGACGCGTAGCGGGATGGGCGGAGCCGAGCTGTGAGAGAGCGATGAGCACATCCGGTCTCCATTTAAAGGCTCCAGGGCGCACAGCCGCGGCCGGGAGCCAATCTAATAAAAAAACTAAACAGATCATTAGACAAAAACTGAACGGACAAAATATTATTACAAACAATAGGGAGGAAGAGTGCCCAAACCTAACAGGGGCAACAACAGTTTGACGAGGACAGTTTGTCTCGTGAAGCACCACAAATCCAATCCCACAAACGTCACTTAGTGAACTTTAGCGTTGGATATTGCCAGTCTCTAGAATTTGTCTGCGCGGCCGCAGTCAGCAAACCGTGTCTAAACTTCGCTTTTGCCGCCCGGTTAAACAATCATATCACTGTGCGGGCGCTGCACCTCTGAACACGCCGCTTCTGGAACAGGTGATCGCTTACAACAAAAGTGATTTGATGTCGGGCTCAACGGAAAACCACGTCTCAGCACCGTCGTTTCTCCTTCAGCGCTCTCCCTCTTCGTGATCCGGACCGTCGCTTTTTCACGCTTTTTCTATTTCATTTCCCGCGCAGGGCAGAGTTATGGCGCTAACGACGCCCTCGTCGACAGGCCCCGCGCGAACGTTCTGCCAGCTCGGTTCTCCGTCACTCCATTCCATTACGTGCACGTCAGGTTAATGGAGCGGCGTGTGGACGAGGCATCTGACATGAATGCGCGGCCCGAGACGTGAGCGTGAGCGGTGCACACATGAAGGGATTTGGCGTATTGCGTTTACTTAAGGTGCATCATGTGACTTTTCCGGTGAAGAAACCTGCTCGCGATGAGAAGTACTGCATTGTGACATCCATCAGCTTTTATTCAATCGCAGATGTTTTTACTGTTGGAAAAGCCCTTGAAGAACGCGTATAATTCCTTTGAAGCACTGGCGCCAATTGTTGACCTGGACGAAAATATGTTGAATGCGATATTGCGGAACATTTTGCAAAGCGATCTCGACGGCGGAAAGCAAGCAGCTGTACAAGAAAAACTACATGATGCACCTTTAATGAGAAAAGGGAAGCCAAAAAGCATTTCTCTGTTAAAAAAAATAGAATAATAATGAAATAAGAAGGTATACCGTATTTTTCTGAGTATAAGTCGCACCGGAGTATAAGTGACATCAGCCAAAAAATGCAAAATAGAGAAGAAAACAACATATATAAGTCGCACTGGAGTATGAAATGTAGTTACAAGTGTGAAAATAACAGATAATATCACATATAAGTCGCTCCGGAGTATAAGTATATAAGAATGAATATGAGGATAAGTTGAAACCCGGCCAAAACTATGAAAAAAGGTGCAACTCATAGTCCGGAAAATACGGTAACCACATACAAAACATTTAAAATTGCCCAAAAAAGCGAGGGTTTCTCAGGAGAGTTTGTCTTCTGGGTTGATGTCAGGTCGAATCAATGTATTTTTGATTGTCAAAATGAAACTTTTGTCACACTTTTGTCCAATGTAGAAACTAAAATACAACGTGTAAATGAGGCCTTTACAGCCCTTTGGTTTTATGGTAATTTCTGGCACTAATCACATGTCTCTCCCGCTGTCATATTTTATAACCAGGCTCTGTCAAATTGGTACTGAATATTCATTGCGTCTTCAATTGGAAATGTTCTGTCATTTGCATTTAAATGTCATTTTTGATCTCCATCTTACACATTACAAAAGACACATGACGAAAAAAAAAAAATTGGATTAAAAGAATAAACCGATAACGCCTTTTGTCTCTTACTTTCTCTTTCATCACGTTGTGACATCATGAAGTGGTGATACAGAAAGTGCCCCCGTGTCTTACGTTTGTGTGATTGTCCGGACCACAGTGTGAGATGAAACGCAACTACATCCAAGTGACTAAAGGCAAACCGATGAGGCCTTCAGAACACTTCTGTAGTATTCTGGTGCAACTACTCTCTCATGTGGTTCAGAATACTTCAAACTTCACAGTATTAGTGAGAGAAAAGCAGAAAACATGGCTCTTGTGACGCGTCGATGTGTGATTTTCGCTTCTCTGAATAGCGATAATTGTTACGGTTTAGTTTTTGGTACAGTTTTAGTCCTGTTTTTCAGCAGTGCGTGGCAGGGGGCGTGGTAGGGGGCGTGGCAGGCTCGCAGGGCTGCAGACGAGACACACCTGCAGTTCATCCCACCGCTTCTTTCGACACTTCGCCAGTTAATTCCGTCACGTTCGACAGTGAGTGAGCTTTTGTGTTGCTTGTTCTCCTCGTCTGTTTTGGTCCTTTGTGCTTCTCCTGCTCCTGCTGAGTCGGCCTGGTCCCCGCCTCTACTGCCCGCGACAATAACTTCCGCAAAATAGACCGTTAAACCCGCTTTTACGATCACGCCGCGCACCAGTCGAAAAGAAAATGTCGGAGCCCGAGTTAGAAAATCTGACATGGCAGCTTTAGTGCTTGGGTTATTTTCCCTTTATTCGCTCTCTACTGCCCCCTGCTGTCTGTGAGCTTGTGCCGTTGGAAACGCACAGTTATGCTAATGTCGCTAACGTCTACGCGGAGCTGACGTAAACAAAAGCAAACTGGAAATGGAATAATGTCCAGTTCAATAAATTAACTTACCTGGATTTTTTTTAGCACTTTTAGAGCACTTTCCTCTGTTTTATCCCTTGTTTTTCCAACTAGATGACCGGAAAAAGAGAAAGCTGGAGCTAACGTCACCCTGAGGTCCGAGTTCTGACCTCCGAGGACGACTGGAGCGCGGCAGAAACAAACACATGACAAACGTAAAACTATTTTAAGCCTGGCGTGGTTTTTACACTATAATATAAGGAAATTCCACATGAAAGTATTGTATTGTATTGTATTGTTTTGTATCGTTTTGTATCGTTTCGTATTGTTTTGTATTGTATTGTTTCATATCGTATCGTATCGTTTCGTGTCGTATTGTTTCGTATCGTTTCGTGTCGTATTGTTTCGTATCGTTTCGTATTGTACTGTTTCATATTGTATCATTTCGTATCGTTTCGTATTGTATTGTTTCATATCGTATCGTTTCGTATCGTATCGTTTTGTGTCGTATTGTATTGTTTCGTTTCATATCGTTTCGTATTATGTTGTTTCATATCGTATCGTATCGTTTCGTATCGTTTCGTGTCTTATTGTATTGTTTCATATTGTATCGTATCGTTTCGTGTCGTATCGTTTCGTATCGTTTTGTGTTGTATTGTATTGTTCCATATCGTGTCGTATCGTTTTGATACGAAACGATACAAAACGAAAGTTTCGTATCATTTCGTATCGTTTCGTGTCGTGCCGTATTGTATTGTTTCATATCGTATTGTTTCGTATTGTATCGTATCGTGTCGTATCGTTTCGTATCGTTTCGTGTCGTATTGTATCGTATCGTTTTGTATTGTTTCGTGCCGTACTGTATCGTTTCATATTGTTTCGTGTCGTATCGTTTCGTGTTGTATCGTTTCGTATCGTTTCGTTTCGTTTCGTGTCGTATCGTTTCGTATCGTTTCGTGTCGTTTCGTATCGTTTCGTTTCGTGTTGTATCGATACGACACGAAACGATACAAAACAAAACGATACGATACGACACGAAACGATACAAAACAAAACGATACAATACGACACGAAACGATACGAAACAAAACGATACGATATGAAACAATACAATACAACACGAAACGATACGAAACAAAACAAAACGATACAACACGAAACGATACGAAACAAAACGATACGAAACGATACAATACGACACGAAAGTTTCGTATCGTGTCGTTTCGTGTCGTATTGTATTGTTTCATATCGTATCGTGTCGTATCGTTTTGTATCGTATCGTTTTGTATTGTTTTGTGTCGTATTGTGTTGTTTCATATCGTATCGTTTCGTGTCGTTTCGTGTCGTATTGTGTTGTTTCATATTGTATCGTTTTGTTTCGTATCGTTTCGTAATGTGTTGTTTCGACGATACGAAACGATACGACACGAAACTTTCGTTGTATTGTATTGTTTCGTATCGTTTCGTATCGTTTCGTTACAATACAACACGAAACAAAACGATACGATATGAAACAACACATTACGAAACAATACGAAACAAAACGATACGATATGAAACAACACAATACGACACGAAATGACACGAAACGATACGATATGAAACAATACAATACGACACGAAACGATACGAAACGATATGATATGAAACAATACGACACGAAACGAAACGATACAATGCGACACGAAACGATACGAAACGACACGAAACGATACGACACGAAACGACACGAAACGATACGAAACAATACGACACGATACGAAACGATACAATACGACACGAAAGTTTCGTGTCGTATCGTTTTGTATCGTATCGTTTCGTGTCGTTTCGTGTCATATCGTATTGTTTTGTTTTGTTTTGTATCGTATCGTGTCGTATTGTTTTGTATCGTATCGTTTTGTTTCGTGTCGTATTGTATTGTTTCACATCGTATCGTATCGTGTCGTATCGTGTCGTATTGTATTGTATTGTTTCATATTGTATCGTTTTGTTTCAGATCGTATCGTTTCGTATCGTGTCGTATTGTATTGTTTCATATTGTATGGTATGTGTCTCAAAGGGTCAAGTTACAAGTCAGATCTGTGGAAAGGCGTCTTCTCTCGCATTTGACGTCACATATTTTCACAATAAAAGCATCATTGAATAAACGAGAAATGGATTCGTTTGATGACATTGTGTGGATCATTCCGGGCAAAGCAATAATACAATCTCCATGGGAACGAACAGGTGGCAGAGAAGTTACACACTGCACCTTTACAAACTGAATTAACAAACTTTGTGATAGATTTATTTGTGTTTTGTTTTATTTTGAGTTCATAGTCAAGACAAATTCTACTGATTGAAGCGACATCTCAACGTTTTACCTGAAGCAGCTATTGTTTTACGCCACATTTACGCTGCTCATCTCTTCAGGCAGTAAGTCTTTTTCACACTTTGGAGCTGAGAGTGTGGAATATCAAAGCAAACGTGCTGTAAAGTACTAGACGACGCTTGAAAGTGCAGCGTTTGTGACCCGCAGCCTGTTCAGGGATCTACAGCAGCGCTCGCCGTTTGAAGCTCTGACACACGATTGTGTGAAGGATGAAACAAACGCTGCGGCGTCAGCGAAGTCTGCAACGAGCGCCTTTAACACGCAAAAAACACCTTTAACACGCACTAAACGCCTTTAACACGCACTAAACGCCTTTAACACGCACTAAACGCCTTTAACATGCACTATACGTCATAAGGCGCTGGTACAGCTGGCAGCCCGGTGTAAACGCTCTCTCTTCTTTCTCACACTTATTGTGCTTTATCTCCTATATTTTGTAAATATAGTTAGTATATTTTTTCTACTTTACTGTACGATAGGGACACGCGCTGGAATAGTTTTTTAATTCAACTGTTTTTGACTTTTTTCGGCTGGATTTGAGCGTTTTTCGTTGTGTTGTTGTGACGTGAGCTAGCTCCGAGCGAGCCCACCAGCCCCCCCGCGCCCTCCGGCCGCCGGTAAAGTACGGCATGTCATCGGTACACGTTTATATACACGTTTATATGAAAGAGGAACTTCATGAACGATCGGGACACGCACTGGAATCGCTTTAAATTAACTTGTTTTGACTTTATTCGGCTGGATTGAGTGTTTTCGTCGTGTCGTTGCGACGTGCCTTGGCTCTGAGTCCCCCGGCTCCGGCCCCGCCCCCCGGCTCCGGCCCCGCCCCCCGGCCGGCGCCGTACCGCGTTTACACAAAGGAGGAACTCATGAAACTGCGGTGAACAGTCGTCTTACCCGGAGATCGTCACGTTATCCCGGCGGACATCCAAAGGAAAATGCAACGAGGCAGACGGGCTGGACGTAAACTCCGAGAGAAGAGAGGGACAAACAGGAAGTCGTTCCCGCCGTAGTCATGGGTAACGTGAGGTCCCTTCAAAATAAAATGACGGAAATAGCGAGCCTCATGCGGTCCCAGAGGATTTATAGGGACAGCAGCGTCTTGATTTTCACAGAGACCTGGTTAACAGCAGAAATGCCAGACTCTATTGTAGGATTGGACAATTTTCATCTGCTGCGGGCGGACAGAACGAGAAAATCCGGGAAGAAAAGAGGTGGAGGTCTGGCGGTGTATGTGAACACGAGCTGGTCCAAACCCGAACACTGCACAGTGAGGGAGCAGCTATGTAACAAGGATATTGAACTATTGGCTATTGGCATGAGGCCATATTATCTGCCCCGGGAGTTCTCACATGTGATTTTGATCGCAGTCTATGTGGCCCCATAAGATAAGATATTCCTTTATTGTCCCACATGGGGAAATTTCATTGGTGCAACGCAGGTAGATACAGAGGTAGATACAGAAGAACAGATCACTTATAGGAAGTCTGAAAAACACTTTCAGTAGAAGATCTCCTATAAATAAATAAAAACTCCCATAGACAAATAAATAAATAAATACCATTGCATGTGATCCCGACAGTAATTGCACATGAATATGTGTCACGACAGCACATAGATTGCACATGAATTTCACAGCAATTGCACATACGACAGAATTGCACATCAGTATTAGGTTAGGTCAGTATTGCGCCGGGATAACGTGATGATCTCCGGGTAAGACGACAGTTCTCCGCAGTTTCATGAGTTCCTCCTTTGTGGAAACGCGGTACGGCGCCGGCCGGGGGGCGGGGCCGGAGCCGGGGGCGGGGCCGGAGCCAAGACACATCGCGACGACACGACGAAAACACTCAATCCAGCCGAATAAAGTCAAAACAAGTTAATTTAAAGCGATTCCAGTGCGTGTCCCGATCGTTCGTGAAGTTCCTCTTTCATATAAACGTGTATATAAACGTGTACCGACGACACGCCGTACTTTAGCGCGGCCGGAGGGCGCGGGGGGGGGGGCTGGTGGGCTCGCTCGGAGCTAGCTCACGTCACAACAACACAACGAACGCAACGAAAAACGCTCAAATCCAGCCGAAAAAAGTCAAAAACAGTTGAATTAAAAAACTATTCCAGCGCGTGTCCCTATCGTACAGTAAAGTGGAAAAAATATCCTAACTATATTTACAAAATATAGGAGATAAAGCACAATAAGTGTGAGAAAGAAGAGAGAGCGTTTACACCGGGCTGCCAGCTGTACCAGCGCCTTATGACGTATATGCGTCATAAGCTGAAGATGCTTGTGAAGCACTGCTCTCCTGCACTTGTAGGCTGCAAACACAGCATCCACAGGCTCTCATCCTCATCTCTGGTGACTTTAACCACGCTTCTCCCTCTTCTGTTCTACCAACATACACCCAGTATGTTACCTGCCCCGCCAGAGAGAATAGAACATTGGACTTGTTTTTTGCCAACACCAAGGAGGCTTATTCCTCTTCCCCCCTCCCTCCCCTGGGCAGCTCGGACCACAACCATGTACATCTGAGGCCTGTGTATGAACCCATCGTGCGCAGGCAGCCTGTGGTGTCCCGTGAGGTGAGGATGTGGTCTGCTGAGAGCGAGGAGGCTCTGAGGGACTGCTTCAGCACCACTGTCTGGACTGAGCTTTATGACCCACATGGGGAGGACATCAACACCATCACAGAGTGCATCACGGACTACATCAACTTCTGTTTTGAGAACATTGTTCCCTCCCGGACGGTGCGGTGTTTTCCAAACAACAAGCCATGGATTAACCGTGAACTGAAGGCTCTGCTGAAGGAGAAGAAGAGAGCCTTCAGGTCAGGGAACAAGGAGGAGCTGAGGACTGTGCAGAAGGAGCTGAGGAGGAAGATCAGGCAGGCTGAGGCCGGCTACAGGAGGAGGATGGAGGAGACAAATGCAGCAAAAGAACATTCAGGGAGTGTGGAGGAGCCTGAAAACCATCTCGGGCTTCAAAATCCCCCCTGCCCAGACAGAGGGGGATCTACAGTGGGTGAATGATTTAAATGCTCACTTCTTGAGGTTTGATCGGTCACCCGCCCCTCCCCCTGCACAGCTGCATGCTCCCTCTTCCACAGCTGGACAATGCCCTGCATCTGTTCCTCTTCGCTTATCTGCCCCGGACCATCAGCTCCCCACTTCACCTGGACTCACCCATCCCCCCACCACACGGTCCCCCTGCCAACCACTGACTGTCACAGCAGCACAGGTGAGGAGTGAGCTGAAGAGGATTAAAGTGAGGAAGGCAGCAGGACCTGACGGCATCAGCCCCAGGCTCCTTAAGTCCTGCGCAGATGAACTGTGTGGAGTTATGGAGCATGTCTTCAACATGAGCCTGAAGCTGAGGGTGGTACCACAGGTCTGGAAGACCTCCTGTCTGGTACCTGTGCCTAAGACACCGCGCCCCAAAGACCTCAACAGCTTCAGGCCAGTGGCTCTCACGTCCCACCTGATGAAGACACTGGAGCGGCTAGTCCTGGACCACCTCCGCTCCACCGTGAGCTCAGCCATGGACCTGCTGCAGTTTGCATATCGGTCTGGCATCGGAGTGGAGGACGCTGTCATCTCCCTGCTGCACCGCTCTCTCTCTCACCTGGAAAAGCCTGGCAGCTCTGTGAGGATTCTGTTCTTCGATCTTTCCAGCGCCTTCAACACCATCCAGCCGCTGCTCCTGAGGGACAAGCTGGAGACGGCTGGTGTGGAGTATGACCTGGCAGAGTGGATCCTGGACTACCTCACAGACCGACCCCAGTTTGTGAGAGCCCGGAACTGTGTCTGACACTCGGACCTGCAGTGTGGGGGCGCCCCAGGGCACTGTCCTCGCGCCCTTTCTCTTCACCCTTTACACTGCAGACTTCAGACATGACACGGACAGCTGTGTCCTGCAGAAGTTCTCTGACGACTCTGCCATCATCGGACTCATCACGGACGACGATGGCGCGGAGTACAGAGGACTGGCGCAGGACTTTGTGGACTGGTGTCAGCGGAACCACCTCCTCATCAACGCGGGGAAGACCAAGGAGATGGTGGTGGACTTCTGCAGACGCCACCCCACTGCCCCCTCACCAGTGAACATCCAGGGATGGGACATTGAGAGAGTGGACTCATACAAGTACCTGGGTGTTCATCTGAACCACAAACTGGACTGGACTCATAACACAGACGCACTGTACAGGAAGAGCCAGAGTCGGCTCTACCTCCTGAGGAGACTCAGGTCTTTTGGAGTGACAGGGCCACTCCTGAAGACCTTCTACGACTCTGTGGTGGCATCAGCCCTCCTGTACGGTGTGGCCTGCTGGAGCAGCAGCATCACAGAGAGGGAGAGGAAGAGGCAGGACGGAGTCATCAAGAAGTCCAGCTCCGTCCTGGGCTGTGCTCTGGACTCGGTGCAGGAGGTGGGGGACAGAAGGGTCCTGGCTAGATTCACATCTATGCTGGACCATGAGTGTCACCCCCTGCAGGACACTCCCTCCACTCTGGAGAGCAGCTTCAGTGAGAGACTGATCCACCCTCGATGTGTGAAGGAAAGGTTTCGCAGGTCTTTCCTTCCTGCTGCTGTCAGACTTTATAACAAACACTGTTAGTACTGAACACTCGCAATACTGACCTAACCATGTGCAATTCTGTCATATGTGCAATTGCTGTTGGAATTCATGTGCAATTACTGTGAAATTCATGTGCAATCTATGTGCTGTCGTGACACATATTCATGTGCAATTACTGTCGTGATCACATGCAATGGTATTTATGTATTTATTTATTTGTCTGTGGGAGTTTTTATTTATTTATAGGAGATCTTCTACTGAAAGTGTTTTTCAGACTTCCTATAAGTGATCTGTTCTTCTGTATCTACCTCTGTATCTACCTGCGTTGCACCAATGAAATTCCCCCATGTGGGACAATAAAGGAATATCTTATCTTATCTTATCTTAAACGCCTTTAACACGCACTTAACGCCTTTAACACGCATTAAACGCCTTTAACACGCTTTAACACGCACTAAAAGCCTTTAACACGCACTAAACGCCTTTAACACGCACTAAACGCCTTTAACACCCACTTAACGCCGTAAACACGCACTAAACGCCTTTAACACGCACTAAACGCCTTTAACACACACTAAACGCCTTTAACACGCACTAAACGCCTTTAACACGCACTTAACGCCTTTAACACGCACTAAACGCCTTTAACACGCACTTAACGCATTTAACACGCACTAAACGCCTTTAACACGCACTTAACGCCTTTAACACGCACTAAACGCCTTTAACACGCACTAAACGCCTTTAACACGCACTAAACGCCTTTAACACGCACTTAACGCCGTAAACACGCACTAAACGCCTTTAACACGCACTAAACGCCTTTACGCAGGGTTAGACCTAGTTTAGGATTAAACTAGGTCTAAACAAGGACTAAACTAGGTCTAAACAAGGATTAAACTAGGTCTAAACAGGGACTAAACTAGGTCTAAACAGGGACTAAACTAGGTCTAAACAAGGATTAAACTAGGTCTAAACAGGGACTAAACTAGGTCTAAACAGGGACTAAACTAGGTCTAAACAAGGATTAAACTAGGACTAAACTAGGTCTAAACTAGGACTAAAGTAGGTCTTGTTGTCATCATCAGGTTTAGAGAAGCGACAGGAGCAAGAACGAACCTCTGACTCCTTTACATAAGTCGACCGATTTGAAACGATCACACAGATGATTGATTTTCTTTCTGCTTTTCCAATTTAATGTAAAACAGCAACAGCTGAGCACAAAGTTTTCGCTCTCAAACTCTGGCGCCGAAACGTCCACAAATCCTCATTGTTGGACTCCACAAAGTGCTCGGATCGTCTTCCCTCCAAGTGTTTTCGCCTTCATTTGCGCTTTTGTCCAGCTGTGGCCGAGCGCCAACAAAGGAAATACGACCGAAACGCCAATGAGCAAATCGAGCCCAAACATGGATTTTCATATTGATCTTTTCTGCTTTCGTTAATTACCTTTGGCGAGGAAAGTTTCAATGAAAATAATGAAATAGATTTTCTCAATTACGACCCTCCAGTGACACTTTGGATACGTCATTGTGAGTCATCGCTGTGATTGGTTCAAGCGCCCCCTACAGGCCGGACGACTCGTTGAACTTAAATGCAGTCGAGATAAATATAGAATTTTGCTAAAAAATTACAAAAATGTAATCAAATTTTTTTTTTTTACGTTTAAGATTTCACTTCCTGTTTGTAATTGATGACATCACACTAGGATATTACCCAGCAAACACTGCACAACAACTCATCTAATGTCACCATTTTTTTAAGAGCGACTTTATTTTGCTGGATTAATGTTTATTGAGTCAAAAAAGTTGTTTCTTTGTGTAAATTCAGCATAAACTTTGACTGGAACGTGTGTCCCTGGTGTGACGTCACTTCCAGTCATTTTCTACAGATGTTTCCACGTTTTCTCCACAAATACCTGCTCGATCCGCGTAAAACTATTATTTCTATGTACGACAGGTAAAAACAGACCAAATAAAGTCAAAATGAGACAATCGCAAAAACTTGTCACACAAACGACGCTTCGCCCAATCAGCTTGCATTATTTAAATTAACCCACCTTTTCTCAACGGCTTTCAACACAAGAGACTTTCCAGATTGATCCACGTGAAGAACTCGGAACTTCAGAGTCTGGAGTAGCGACGAAAGATGTCGAGAGAAGTCCAAGGACCGACTTTATTTCAGCGTTTCTTACTTTTCTATATCTCATTTCGGGACCCTCGCCAACTCTTTGTTCAGACCGATATCCCGCGCCACACTCCCTGTCGGCGTATTATATTTGCATTGCGTTTTCTTGCTCATCTAATCTTCTCCGTCTGGTCCAGATTTAATCCGCTGGTAAAATGCCACCGGTGTTTGCGAAACCGAGGGAGGAATTTCAAAACGCGCTGTCCTACTTTAGGTTTGGCTCCGCGCGCTTTCGCTTTTATGTAACGCTTCAGCGCGGCGGCGGCGACGGCTTCGCGATTTCCCCCGTGACTGAAAGAGCAGGTAGAAAAGTGCGCCCAAGTTTATCTCGACGCGAACAAATACAGGTGACGCGACCGGCAGGATGTTTTTTTTTTCAAGGTCTTTTTCTGCAAGATAAACTGATGGAAACGAGAAAAAAAATGGAAGATAGCTACGTTTAATGGCAAAATACGGTGTAGATAGTTGGCATTTGAAGGAACGCCCAGGGTCAGAAGGTTGGAACTCTTCTGCAGGAGTAATAATCCATTCATTTTAATGTAAAAGAGCTAATTTTCTCCCTCTGTTCAAACAACTACAAGAGCAACCACGGACGTTACGATTTTTCCTGTACAAAATACAGACGTGCGATTAAAGACATTGACCGACTTGTCCACGCCCGATCTCGTCCAATTCGAGTTGGACTTTACCAGCACCAGCGCAGGACTCCGCCATCATCAAGGTACAACCTGTAGAGCGTGTGGTCAATTACGATGACCTGGGGACTCTAGCTTGAGCTTTAAAGACAACTACGAGGCCGTTTGTAAAAAAAAAAAAAAAGGCCTGAAGACGCTGCGTCGTGCAAACTCTCTTCTACAGAGGCTTTATCGAACCTCTGTTGTCGTTTGTGACGGACGGTGGCTTGGTCAATAACTAGGGACCCAACACACCCGCTTGTGGAGTTCCTGCTTCATGGCTCTGGTCGGTGCTTCGCGGTGCTACATTTGGGCCAGGCAAATCGAGCCCAATATAAATATATTGGGAATTTTGCTAAAAAATTACAAAAATGTAATCAGACATTTTTTACGTTTAAAATTTCACTTCCTGTTTGTAATTGATGACATCACACTAGGAACTTACCCAGCAAACACTGCACAAAAACTTGTGATGGTGTGTTTGTGACGGTGGCTTGGTCAATAACTAGGGACCCAACACACCCGCTTGTGGAGTTCCTGCTTCATGGCTCTGGTCGGTGCTTCGCGGTCCCTCAGGGGGAAAACTAAACGGCACAAGGACCTGCAGTTTTGTACCTGCAGCGATCAGAACACAGGTGGTGGTGTTTAGGTGGACCTCAGCGCTGAGCAGAACTTCGGGGTTTCTGCTGCACGTGGACAATAACAGACCGACTATTACAGGCTGTAGGAAGACTTCTTTGTAACGGTGTGTGTCTGTGTCGTTCATGTCATGTGTTTGTCGTGGCGTTTGAATGTTGTTGCTGTGGTAAACCTTGAACCTTGAACATCTGAAGCTAAGCTGGGATGGGCCTGGTTAGTACTCGGATGGGAGACTCAGGAACACCAGGAGCCACAGGGGGGCGGTAGTGCGCACTGTCGTTGTTTCCATTGGCAAGACAATTGACCCGCCTCGCCCCCAGTGTGTATGCAGATGTGCCGGAGTATGAAATAGCGCGTGTTTGTGAGTGAACGTGGGGCCCATGGGTCAAATCTGGAGGGTTAAACCACACACACTGTTCCGACCAAACAAAGCAATTATAATAGCAATAATAAAGTGGTCCACCAGCCCAAATTTGCATATGCATTTTATGAACGCTAATGGTGCCGGCGCCGCCTGCTGTGTTTAACGTTTCTGAGATAGTGTCAACGTTTGTTAAGAATCGGTGACTCTACTTGAATAGTTTGGTACAAAAGAGAAGATTTGCAGACTTTTTACAGACTATTTCATAATAAATATACAGTTTATTAAGCATGATTCGGGCTCAGTAAATGAATAAAGGCAGTATTAGAGTATAAGTAATGGCTATGCTTGAATACCTTTTAATGAACTACTTCCCTTTCCCTTCCCTTTAAGTCTTTGTTTAAGCATTATGGCAGGAGTTATTTAAATTATAACAATTACAACTTAATTAAAAAACAAGTCTGGGTTGAAAAATGGCAACGCGACGGTGCCGATTTGCAGCACAAAGTATGTAAATATCAGTGTAGGTGAGAAAAAGGATAATAAGCACTCAAATATTCATGAATCACTCTAAATACAACGTTGTGTTCGCCCGGATGTCAACTTTACCTTTTAACCACTTTTTAATCCACATTAAAGTTTTTTTCCAATTAGACTTGTTTCTAAATGTTTTAGAATGCATACGTTTCCCGCAAAGCAAAAACAGCTCAATAAAAATAGTGAAATGAATGGCGCGACGTGAGCTCGTGTGATTACAAATGCCCTTGGGGAACGTGCAGAGCGCCGTCGTTAGCTTCTTTAATGTTCCCCGTTTGGCTCAATTAGACGTAAACCTGTCCCACGATGAAAGAAATGGAAAAAAGTAACGTAGGCACGAAGAATGTTAAGTCCTGGTTTAGGTCTCGCTGAGTACTGAGTTCGTCCAGGTTTAGTTCTGGTTTGGGTCCAAATTTAGCCTAAAAGCCATGGTTTGGAGGTTGTTTAACACTGGTTTAGTCCTGCATTTGTGGTTGGGTTCTATTTTAGACTAGTTTTCGTCCTGTTTAGCGATTTAGAGATTTAGTCCTGGTTTGTATTTAGTTTAGTCCTGGTTTAGTCCTGGTTTATGTAGAGTTTAGACTTGGTTTAGTCCTGGTGTAGTCTTAGTTTGTATCTTGTTTACTACAGGTTTAGTTCTGGTGTATGTATAGTTAAGTCCTGGTTTAGTCCTGGTTTGAGTCTAGTTTAGACCTGGTTTAGTCCTGGTTTATGTAGCGTTTGACTTGGTTTAGTCTACTAGACTAGTTTTCGTCCTGTTTAGCCCAAGAATTAGAGGTTTGGTTCTAGTCCTGGTTTGTATTTAGTTTAGTCCTGGTTTGTGTCTAGTTTAGTCCTGGTTTTGATGTAGTTTAGTCCTGGTTTGTTTCTTGTTTAAAACTGGTTTAGTCCTGTCTTTTTCTAGTTTAGTCCTGGTTTAGAAGAAGGGCTCATGTCGGGGGCAGTTTGTTCCAGAGTCTGGGACCAGCGATAGAGAAGGCTCGATCCCCCCAGTGTTCGAGTCTGGCTCTGGGGACTCTGGTCGACCTTAGAGCCCTAAGAGCCCTTAGAGACCTAAGAGCCCTTAGAGACCTTAGAGACCTTAGAGCCCTAAGAGCCCTTAGAGACCTAAGAGCCCTTTGAGACCTTTGAGCCCTTTGAGACCTTTGATACCTTAGAGCCCTTAGAGCCGTTAGAGCCGTTAGAGCCGTTTGAGACCTTAGAGCCCTTTGAGACCTAAGAGCCCTTTGAGACCTTAGAGCCCTTTGAGACCTTAGAGCCCTTTGAGACCTTACAGCCCTTAGAGCCCTCAGAGACCTTAGAGCCCTTTGATACCTTAGAGACCATAGAGCCCTTTGAGACCTTAGAGCCCTTAGAGCCGTTAGAGCCGTTAGAGCCCTTAGAGCCCTTTGAGACCTTAGAGCCCTGCGTGGGTTTCGGGCAGACAGAAGCTCGGCCAGATCAGGAGGTGACGGGCCATTTAGAGCTTTAAAAACACTGAAGAGCAAACAGAACGGGGGATGTGCTGACTGGGACACGCCCACATAAAGGGCAATAACCTGTTCTTGAGCTGATAAAAGCAGGAATCGTCCTTTCGAGGTCGGTGCCGTTTAAAAAAGGCTCGACTTTAGCTAAACGACGTAATTGAAATAACCCAAAGATTCTTTACGGCCGATTTCATCATGTCAGAGTTATCGGAACTAGACAGCACCAAACCTGGGCATTTGTGGCCCCCGGGGCAAGATGTGGCCCTCTGCATGTTTTAATCCGGCCCCTAGAAAGATTTTAGTTTCTATTTTTTAACAAAATGAATTAAATAATAGATTCAATAGCCTATATTTGACAGAAAAGTGATACTTTATTTGATATCTAATTAATTGTTATTATTTTTTCACCCCAATGATCGCGGGCCGGCCCCTCTGCTACTTCCCTGGATTTGAAAATGGCCCTCGGAGGAAAGCAATTGCCCACCGCTGCGCTAAACGGTGCCCAGCTGTAATTGACCCCAGTGGCAACATGTGTAGCGAAAACAACATGGGGCCCAAAACAGAGCCCTGGGGCGCTCCACAGAGCAGCGAGGCAGCAGTGGAGAACAGGTCCCCAAATAAGACACAAACCATGACCTAACATAAACTGAAAGGTCGACTACATCAAAAGCCGCCTTCGAGTCCGACGGGGCCCTAGCTGTTCAAACCTGGGGGCCAATCTCAGCTAAAAAACTCCCGTATAAAGTCCTCGTCGTGTTCGGGGTGGACGGTAGATTAGCGCTGTTAGCCTTGTTAGCTCTGTTGTGAATAGTCGCACTTCGAAGTAACCGCGTACACGTGACATCGTCCTTGAACGTGGCGCTTTGGCCTCGGATCACGGACGAGGGGGAGAAAACGCGGGCAAGGAAAACGATAAGTGTAAAAAAAATAAATAAAAGCAGGTCAAACGTGACGTGAATAGCGGGAGCAGCCGGCGGGATTAGACTCCAGATTGGAAAAAAGGAACAAAACGAAAGAGACGCGGCGTAATCCTAATCCACGGAAACAACGCTGCAGATGGAGAACAAGCAAACTACCGTCACTTAGGAACTGAACAGGGCCGAGTGACCGCAGTGCGATTACTTAACAGCTAACATCATGATAAGTGTGATTATGTAACAGCTAACATCATGATAAATATGATTATGTAACAGCTAACATCATGATAAGTGTGATTATGTAACAGCTAACATCATGATAAGTATGATTATGTAACAGCTAACATCATGATGATAAGTATGATTATGTAACAGCTAACATCATGATAAGTCTGATTATGGAACAGCTAACATCATGATGATAATTATGATTATGTAACAGCTAACATCATTATAAGTACGATTATGTAACAGCTAACATCATGATGATAAGTATGATTATGTAACCGCTAACATCATGATAGGTGCGATTATGTAACAGCTAACATCATGATAAGTATGATTATGTAACAGCTAACATCATGATGATAAGTATGATTATGTAACAGCTAACATCATGATGATAAGTACGATTATGTAACAGCTAAAATCATGATAAGTGCAATTATGTAACAGCTAACATCATGATAAGTATGATTATGTAACAGCTAACATCATGATAAGTACGATTATGTAACAGCTAACATCATGATGATAATTATGATTATGTAACAGCTAACATCATGATAAGTACGATTATGTAACAGCTAACGTCATGATAAGTATGATTATGTTACAGCTAACATCATGATGATAAGCATGATTATGTAACAGCTAACATCATGATAAGTGCGATTATGTAACAGCTAACATCATGATAAGTATGATTATGTAACAGCTAACATCATGATAAGTACGATTATGTAACAGTTAACATCATGATGATAATTATGATTATGTAACAGCTAACATCATGATGATAAGTACGATTATGTAACAGCTAACATCATGATAGGTGCGATTATGTAACAGCTAACATCATGATAAGTACGATTATGTAACAACTAACATCATGATGATAAGTATGATTATGTAACAGCTAACATCATGATAAGTACGATTATGTAACAGCTAACATCTTGATGATAAGTACGATTATGTAACAGCTAAAATCATGATAAGTATGATTATGGAACAGCTAACATCATGATAAGTATGATTATGTAACAGCTAACATGATAAGTGTGATTATGTAACAGCTAACATCATGATAAGTATGATTATGTAACAGCTAACATCATGATAAGTGTGATTATGTAACAGCTAACATCATGATAAGTATGATTATGTAACAGCTAACATCATGATGATAAGTATGATTATGTAACAGCTAACATCATGATAAGTATGATTATGGAACAGCTAACATCATGATGATAATTATGATTATGTAACAGCTAACATCATTATAAGTACGATTATGTAACAGCTAACATCATGATGATAAGTACGATTATGTAACCGCTAACATCATGATAGGTGCGATTATGTAACAGCTAACATCATGATAAGTATGATTATGTAACAGCTAACATCATGATGATAAGTATGATTATGTAACAGCTAACATCATGATGATAAGTACGATTATGTAACAGCTAAAATCATGATAAGTGCAATTATGTAACAGCTAACATCATGATAAGTATGATTATGTAACAGCTAACATCATGATAAGTACGATTATGTAACAGCTAACATCATGATGATAATTATGATTATGTAACAGCTAACATCATGATAAGTACGATTATGTAACAGCTAACGTCATGATAAGTATGATTATGTAACAGCTAACATCATGATGATAAGCATGATTATGTAACAGCTAACATCATGATAAGTGCGATTATGTAACAGCTAACATCATGATAAGTATGATTATGTAACAGCTAACATCATGATAAGTACGATTATGTAACAGTTAACATCATGATGATAATTATGATTATGTAACAGCTAACATCATGATGATAAGTACGATTATGTAACAGCTAACATCATGATAGGTGCGATTATGTAACAGCTAACATCATGATAAGTACGATTATGTAACAACTAACATCATGATGATAAGTATGATTATGTAACAGCTAACATCATGATAAGTACGATTATGTAACAGCTAACATCTTGATGATAAGTACGATTATGTAACAGCTAAAATCATGATAAGTGTGATTATGTAACAGCTAACATCATGATAAGTATGATTATGTAACAGCTAACATGATAAGTGTGATTATGTAACAGCTAACATCATGATAAGTATGATTATGTAACAGCTAACATCATGATAAGTACGATTATGTAACAGTTAACATCATGATGATAATTATGATTATGTAACAGCTAACATCATGATAAGTACGATTATGTAACAGCTAACATCTTGATGATAAGTACGATTATGTAACAGCTAAAATCATGATAAGTGTGATTATGTAACAGCTAACATCATGATAAGTATGATTATGTAACAGCTAACATCATGATAAGTACGATTATGTAACAGCTAACAACATGATAAGTACGATTATGTAACAGCTAACATTATGATGAGTATGATTATGTAACAGCTAACATCATGATAAGTATGATTATGTAACAGCTAACATCATGATAAGTATTATTATGTAACAGCTAACATCATGATAAGTATGATTATGTAACAGCTAACAACATGATAAGTATGATTATTTAACAGCTAACAACATGATAAGTATGATTATGTAACAGCTAACAACATGATAAGTATGATTATGTAACAGCTAACATCATCTTTATGATTATATTGCGGCCTAAAAAATCATGATTATTGATTAAACCTGATCATCTGGACATCCTGTTCTGACATCGACCCAAAGACATTGATTCAGTTCTGGATTAGTCCTGGTTTGTCTCTCGTTAGTTCTTACTTGTTTATCTGGTTTAGTCCTGGATTAGTCCTGGTTTGTCTCTAGTTAGTTCTTACTTTTTATTTAGTTTAGGCCTGGATTAGTCCTGGTTTGTCTCTAGTTAGTTCTTACTTGTTTATCTAGTTTACTTCTGGATTAGTCCTGGTTTGTCTCTTGTTAGTTCTTACTTGTTTATCTAGTTTAGTGATGGATTAGTCCTGGTTTGTCTCTAGTTAGTTCTTACTTTTTTATTTAGTTTAGTCCTGGATTAGTCCTGGTTTGTCTCTAGTTAGTTCTTACTTGTTTATCTAGTTTAGTCCTGGATTAGTCCTGGTTTGTCTCTTGTTAGTTCTTACTTGTTTATCTAGTTTAGTGATGGATTAGTCCTGGTTTGTCTCTAGTTAGTTCTTACTTTTTATTTAGTTTAGGCCTGGATTAGTCCTGGTTTGTCTCTAGTTAGTTCTTACTTGTTTATCTAGTTTAGTTCTGGATTAGTCCTGGTTTATCTCTAGTTAGTTCTTACTTGTTTATCTAGTTTAGTGCTGGATTAGTCCTGGTTTGTCTCTAGTTAGTTCTTACTTGTTTATCTAGTTTAGTGCTGGATTAGTCCTGGTTTGTCTCTAGTTAGTTCTTACTTTTTTATTTAGTTTAGGCCTGGATTAGTCCTGGTTTGTCTCTAGTTAGTTCTTACTTGTTTATCTAGTTTAGTTCTGGATTAGTCCTGGTTTGTCTCTAGTTAATTCTTACTTGTTTATCTAGTTTAGTCCTGCTTTGTCTCTAGTTAGTTCTTACTTGTTTATCTAGTTTAGTCCTGGTTTGTCTCTAGTTAGTTCTTACTTGTTTATCTGGTTTAGTCCTGGATTAGTCCTGGTTTGTCTCTAGTTATTTGTGTTTTTTTTTAAATCTAGTTTAGTCCTGGATTAGTCCTGGTTTGTCTCTTGTTAGTTCTTACTTGTTTATCTAGTTTAGTCCTGGATTAGTCCTGGTTTGTCTCTCGTTAGTTCTTACTTGTTTATCTAGTTTAGTCCTGGATTAGTCCTGGTTTGTCTCTCGTTAGTTCTTACTTGTTTATCTAGTTTAGTGCTGGATTAGTCCTGGTTTGTCTCTAGTTAGTTCTTACTTTTTTATTTAGTTTAGGCCTGGATTAGTCCTGGTTTGTCTCTAGTTAGTTCTTACTTGTTTATCTAGTTTAGTCCTGGATTAGTCCTGGTTTGTCTCTCGTTAGTTCTTACTTGTTTATCTAGTTTAGTCCTGGATTAGTCCTGGTTTGTCTCTAGTTAGTTCTTACTTGTTTATCTAGTTTAGTTCTGGATTAGTCCTGGTTTGTCTCTAGTTAATTCTTACTTGTTTATCTAGTTTAGTCCTGCTTTGTCTCTAGTTAGTTCTTACTTGTTTATCTAGTTTAGTCCTGGTTTGTCTCTCGTTAGTTCTTACTTGTTTATCTGGTTTAGTCCTGGATTAGTCCTGGTTTGTCTCTTGTTAGTTCTTACTTGTTTATCTAGTTTAGTCCTGGATTAGTCCTGGTTTGTCTCTCGTTAGTTCTTACTTGTTTATCTAGTTTAGTCCTGGATTAGTCCTGGTTTATCTCTAGTTAGTTCTGCACGGACACAATGCTGATGTATGTTTTATTCATTTCTTATCTCAAGTAAAATAAATAAATACAAAACGTTCTTTGAGAGTATTTTATTCACTCTTTGTTCATTATGTTCTTTATTTTCACAATAGTTCAAAGAGAGACGACTTCCTGTTCTGTTCCTTTCAAAATACATTCACATCGTTTATATTTAATAAATGAAGCAGTTTTATTGTACACTTCCCAGCATGCACCTCTCCTCACCGGGGGGAGCGTAGAGCGGAGGAGGATTAAAAACATCCTATCTTTTTATCTGCATCCTGGGCTTTTGCTATAAATATCCTTGTTAAACCAGGGATAAACAGGGACTAAACAGGGACTAAAACAGGGCTAAACCAGGACTAAACAGGGACTAAACCAGGGCTAAACCAGGACTAAACAGGGACTAAACCAGGGCTAAACCAAGACTAAACAGGGACTAAACCAGGGCTAAACCAGGACTAAACAGGGACTAAACCAGGGCTAAACCAGGACTAAACAGGGACTAAACCAGGGATAAACCAGGACTAAACATGGGATAAACCAGGACTAAGCAGGGACTAAACCAGGGATAAAACAGGACTAAACCAGGACTAAACCAGGGCTCAACCAGGGCTCAATCAGGGCTAAACCAGGGATAAACCAGGACTAAACCGGGACTAAACCGGGACTAAACCAGGACTAAACCAGGACTAAACCAGGGCTCAACCAGGGCTCGATCAGGACTAAATCGGGGCTAAACCAGGGATAAACCAGGACTAAACCAGTGATAAACCAGGACAAAAACCAGGGCTCAACCAGGGCTCGATCAGGACTAAACCAGGGATAAACCAGGACTAAACCGGGACTAAACCAGGACTAAACCAGGGCTCAACCTGGACTAAACCAGGGATAAACCAGGACTAAACCAGGGCTCAACCTTGGCTCGATCAGGACTAAATCAGGGCTAAACCAGGGATAAACCAGGGCTAGACTAGGACTAAACCAGGACTAAACCAGGGATAAACCTGGGCTAAACTAGGAATAAACCAGGGCTCAACCAGGACTAAACCAGGGCTAAACCAGGGCTCAACCAGGGCTAAACTAGGACTAAACCAGGACTAAACCAGGGCTCAACCAGGGATAAACCAGGACTAAACCAGGGCTCAACCCCCGGCTCAACAAGGACTAAACCAGGGATAAACCAGGGCTAAACTAGGACTAAACCAGGGCTAAACCAGGGCTCAACCAGGGATAAACCAGGGCTAAACTAGGACTAAACCAGGACTAAACCAGGGCTCAACCAGGACTAAACCAGGGCTCAACCAGGGATAAACCTGGACTAAGCTAGGACTAAACCAGGACTAAACCAGGGCTCAACCAGGGATAAACCAGGGCTAAACTAGGACTAAACCAGGACTAAACCAGGGCTCAACAAGGACTAAACCAGGGATAAACCTGGGCTAAACTAGGACTAAACCAGGGCTCAACCAGGACTAAACCAGGGCTAAACCAGGGCTCAACCAGGACTAAACCGAGACTAAACCAGGAGAAAACAGTCTGCAAGTTGATTAAATTGGTGCAGTTTGGACAGATTTATTGTTTTTATGTTGCAAGAACAAACTGACCAAAAGATTCTGATCTTAATAGTTTCTTTTGGTCCATTTTTAGTCATGATTTAGACCAATAGATCAGTCCAGATTTGCTCTACCCTTTTTTAAAAATGTCTCCTCCCTCGAGTCGTTCCATTCGAGCGCTTTAGATCCAGAAAACTCTTCATCTTTGTTTTAGTCTTTAGAGTTTTCCCTTCGACCTCAACCACACGGCACAATCCCGATCTCCCATGGAAAAGAATCTTCAATCGCTCTAAACCTTTTTGTTCTCATCCTTCCCATCAGTCCCGTGTTAAGGCCAAGTTGGAAAGGCTCATTATAAATCTCGGGGGCCGCGCACACACTCAGTCTGGTTCAGGCGCTCGGGCCCTTGGGCGGGAGCAGCGAGTCTAACCGGATCTGCGCCGCTTTCTGCCCTAAAGACCAGTTTGAGACGAAGACTCTTCTGAAACTGTGCTAATGGAGAAGAACGTGGACTCCAAGAAAGGTTTAGAGAGAGAGACTCTGTTCTGAAGTCTGAGATTCAGAACGGAGTGTTTTTGATGCTCGGAGGGAGAGGAGTTTCTGACCAGGATTCATCAAACTAAAGCTAAATGTGTCTCAAGGTGTGTTTTTGATGAACAATGTTAGAACACGGTCAAGCACAAACAGTTTTGAATGTCTCCTTTAAATCTGAACCACACCAGCTCTAGCTCCAGATCTAATCCAGGAACAAACCTGTTAAAACTCAGTGTCTGAGCAGATGAAGAGCACATAAGACGATGCATTGAGCTGGAGGAAATGTTTAATCTTAAATCCACAATGATTTTAAATACGTTTGTTTCTCAGCTTGAGTCTCCCACACGACACAGCGGGAGCTGCAGCCTCATTATGACTCCACAGAGCTGAGCAAACACATGGAGCCTGAAGAGCCAGGTACGAGGAGCGAGGAGCGAGGTACGAGGAGCGAGGTACGAGGAGCGAGGAGCGAGGAGCGAGAGGAGCGAGGAGCGAGGTACGAGGAGCGAGAGGAGCGAGGTACGAGGAGCGAGGTACGAGGAGCGAGAGGAGCGAGGTACGAGGAGCGAGGTACGAGGAGCGAGGAGCGAGAGGAGCGAGGTGCGAGGAGCGAGGTGCGAGGAGCGAGGAGCGAGAGGAGCGAGGAGCGAGGTACGAGGAGCGAGAGGAGCGAGGTACGAGGAGCGAGGTGCGAGGAGCGAGGAGCGAGAGGAGCGAGGAGCGAGGTACGAGGAGCGAGAGGAGCGAGGTACGAGGAGCGAGGTACGAGGAGCGAGAGGAGCGAGGTGCGAGGAGCGAGGAGCGAGGTACGAGGAGCGAGAGGAGCGAGGTACGAGGCGTGTTTTAGTCTCACAGATTCATTATAAAACCGCAGTAAAAGTTCACTCAGAGGCTTCATTACATGTGCCTCATGGAAGAGGGCGCTCCTGAGCCCGGCCGTGTGTGGACAGGTGCTGACAGGTGCTGGTGTGTGGACAGGTGCTGGTGTGTGGACAGGTGCTGGTGTGTGGACAGGTGCTGGTGTGTGGACAGGCGCTGACAGGTGCTGATGTGTGGACAGGTGCTGACAGGTGCTAGTGTGTGGACAGGTGCTGACAGGTGCTGATGTGTGGACAGGTGCTGACAGGTGCTGGTGTGTGGACAGGTGCTGACAGGTGCTGGTGTGTGGACAGGCGCTGACAGGTGCTGATGTGTGGACAGGTGCTGACAGGTGCTGGTGTGTGGACAGGTGCTGACAGGTGCTGATGTGTGGACAGGTGCTGACAGGTGCTGGTGTGTGGACAGGTGCTGACATGTGCTGGTGTGTGGACAGGTGCTGACAGGTGCTGATGTGTGGACAGGTGCTGACAGGTGCTGGTGTGTGGACAGGTGCTGACAGGTGCTGATGTGTGGACAGGTGCTGACAGGTGCTGGTGTGTGGACAGGTGCTGACAGGTGCTGGTGTGTGGACAGGTGCTGACAGGTGCTGGTGTGTGGACAGGTGCTGACAGGTGCTGGTGTGTGGACAGGTGCTGACAGGTGCTGGTGTGTGGACAGGTCTCTATCTTCTTCATTATTATTGTGTTTGTAGAATCTGGACGATTACATTTCCAAGTTAAAACATTTTGCAAATCTGGATTTTCAATCAAAGCGAGAGGTTCTAATAAAGAAAGATATAGTTATATCTCTAAAGAGTTTTGTGGTTAGAGACTCGCCTGGAGATCAAGAGATCCACTCCCACTTGCTCTGAATATCTTTTTTTTTTTGTCAGTCAGAGATGAACGAGGCATTGGTTCTTTAACACTTTTGATAACATCAGTGATCAGATTAAGTCAGGTTTGATCATTTTGGTGAGCTAGATAAGATAAGATAATCCTTTAATGTCCACACAAAGCTAGCTTTCCTTGTTTTTAACTTTAGTGGATTGCACAAAATGTTGTGAAATGTTCCAACATTTTGATGACACAAAACTGCAGAGCTTGTCAAAATATTGTTTTACTTAGTGAGACTAAAGGTGGAGCTGGTGGGACTGAACAGCATGAGTGAGTCTTTCAGCTCCAGAACCTCCTGTTAAAGGAACTCTTATGGTTCATGTTTGTGCAGTGTCTGTGGTCGTGGGCCTCAGTGAGCTCATACACAGTCCCACCTCAATGACTCCACCTCTTATTACATCATATTATATCATTATGATGCCATGGCTCCAGACACGCTCTCCACGCGTTATTCGTGCGTTATTCGTGCCGTGCGTTTTCAACGTGCCGATGTCCAAACTTTGAAAGTGGGAACAAACCCGCCTTTAACAGGCTTTGCAGCGTCGGTGTCGGACGACCTCTTCTTACAATGTCTAACTTTTCTTGAAAAGTTCGTCTTGAGAAAGTCGTTATAATTATATCCACGACCAAATCGATATCTTTTCCTCCTTCCACGATTGTGGGTTGAAAAAACAGCTTAGTAATACAGGATTAATGTGTCTGTCAAATCCAGTTTCTGATGTTCCGCATAGCCCCGCCCATAAGACCTGCTTCTCAATATGTGTGATCCAATCAAAAGACGTGCAGGTGCTGCACCTGCTGCACCTGCTGCTCCTGAGCAACAGCAGCAGACGCACAAGAGACAACTCTGAAGCTGATTGGTCGACACATCCTTTTCATTTCCATTCACTTTAAGCTACAAGCACCAGCTCTGAGTCTGAAGGTCAGAGGTCAGATGAAGGCCTCGGCAGATTTTAGACCTGGCAACACATGAGGCTGAATATGATTGGATCAAAGATCTAACATAAAGACTCCAAATCTGAACCTGGGGCAGAAGCAACAAGAGGAAAGCCA
The DNA here is from genome assembly GCF_026437365.1 of Eucyclogobius newberryi. Classification (NCBI taxonomy): domain Eukaryota; kingdom Metazoa; phylum Chordata; class Actinopteri; order Gobiiformes; family Gobiidae; genus Eucyclogobius; species Eucyclogobius newberryi. The sequence continues at coordinate 22,862,743 of NW_027315857.1, read as the reverse complement.
CGAAATGAAGAGTAAAACTCTTACTCTGGGGAATAATGTAATCAATATTTGTGGGAAAATATATATATTTTAATTATATTCTGACTATGTTTAGGCTATCAGAGAAGGCCTTGCTGGTCCTGACGTCACCACTGCCTTTGTAAATCTGACTCTGAAAGAGTTGGTGCCTCACTAGCTCTGAACCTCACGGCACGTCACCGCCGAGGAGCCACGCCCGAGGAGCCACGCCCGAGGAGCCACGCCCGAGGAGCCAGGCCCGAGGAGCCAGGCCCGAGGAGCGACGCCCGAGGAGCGACGCCAGAGGAGCGACGCCCGAGGAGCGACGCCAGAGGAGCGACGCCCGAGGAGCGACTCCCGAGGAGCGACGCCCGAGGAGCGACGCCCGAGGAGCCACGCCCGAGGAGCGACGCCCGAGGAGCGACGCCCGAGGAGCGACTCCAGAGGAGCGACGCCCGAGGAGCGACGCCCGAGGAGCGACTCCCGAGGAGCCACGCCCGAGGAGCCACGCCCGAGGAGCGACGCCCGAGGAGCGACGCCAGAGGAGCGACGCCCGAGGAGCGACGCCAGAGGAGCGACGCCCGAGGAGCGACTCCCGAGGAGCGACGCCCGAGGAGCGACGCCCGAGGAGCCACGCCCGAGGAGCGACGCCCGAGGAGCGACGCCCGAGGAGCGACTCCAGAGGAGCGACGCCCGAGGAGCGACGCCCGAGGAGCGACTCCCGAGGAGCCACGCCCGAGGAGCCACGCCCGAGGAGCGACGCCCGAGGAGCGACTCCAGAGGAGCGACGCCCGAGGAGCGACGCCCGAGGAGCGACTCCCGAGGAGCCACGCCCGAGGAGCCACGCCCGAGGAGCGACGCCCGAGGAGCGACTCCAGAGGAGCGACGCCCGAGGAGCGACGCCCTCGTATTCTTTCTCGACTAAACTGCACTTAAATCCACAGAAACAGATACATTAGATTCGTCTCATAGTCAGAAGAATAAATCCTATAAGAAGTATAACAAGTATAACAAGGGGTTTTAATTATGCAGCAACACTTTTTCCTGTTCAGCTTAAACTGATCCAAACACTAAAGATTTGAGCAGAAAAAACTAAAATGTCATAAATGAATAAATAAAGATGCAGGTTGTACCATGTATAAGAGGGATTATGGAGCGTTTAAAATGAGCAACAATTCACCATTTTAATGAAGTATTATCGCAGTAAAATAAACACTATTACAGTGAAATATGAGTCGGACCTGGAGGATTAGCATGTGCAGCGCTACTGAGCATGTGCAGCGCTACTGAGCACGTGCAGCGCTACTGAGCACGTGCAGCGCTACTGAGCACGTGCAGCGCTACTGAGCACGTGCAGCGCTACGGAACAAGTGCAGCGCTACTGAGCATGTGCAGCGCTACTGAGCATGTGGGATTAAAGTGGCCTGAGCGATTGTGATTGTAATAACGCGGAACTAAAGCTAATCTTCAGTAATGTGGACCAGACCAGACCAGACCGCCGCCCAGAGCTCCAGATCTTCATTAGAGCCATGTTTAGTCCTGGGATTATTGCACGTGGAGCTTTTCTGTAACTGCGTCTTTACAGAACTAAACCAGGTCTAAACCAGGTCTTTTACAGAACCAAACCAGGTCTAAACCAGGTCTAAACCAGGTCATACATACAGAACCATTAGCCGCGACGCTCGTTCAAATCCGCAGATGTGATTTCTGGAACCGTCCGACCCTTGGACTACACGGAGACAAACATGAATAAAGCATGCATAACGCATGAATAAAGCATGAATAAAGCATGAATAAAGTGAGTGGGTGAGGACCTTATGGACTCAACTCCGTCATGCAAAAGGAGCTGGGATTGAGCCATTAAACACACGAGGAGCAGAAAAGTATGATATTCTTCATTATTAAAGACATTTTAACACCTCGACGTTCATGTCTTTTTGCTGTTCGCCCGAGTGACACGAGGTCACCTGACCCCACGCCCTCTAAACCCCACGCCCTCTAAACCCCACGCCCTCTAAACCCCACGCCCTCTAAACCCCACGCCCTCTAAACCCCACGCCCTCTAAACCCCACGCCCTCTAAACCCCACGCCCTCTAAACCCCACGCCCTCTAAACCCCACGCCCTCTGAACCCCACGCCCTCTAAACCCCACGCCCTCTAAACCCCACGCCCTCTGACCCCACGCCCTCTGACCCCACGCACTTCCTGGGTCCTCTCTGTTGTTGTCATCTCCTCAATTCCTCCATTCGTCATCTGTATCTGTGTCACTGTGTCTCCTCCATCCTCAGCTCCTGCTTCCTATTTGTGTCTCCTCCATCCTCGGCTCCTCCCTCCTATTTGTGTCTCCTCCATCCTCGGCTCCTCCCTCCTATGCGTGTCTCCTCCATCCTCGGCTCCTCTCTCCTATCTGTGTCTCCTCCATCCTCGGCTCCTCTCTCCTATCTGTGTCTCCTCCTATCTGCGTCTCCTCCATCCTCGGCTCCTCCCTCCTATCTGTGTCTCCTCTCTTCTCGGCTCCTCCCTCCTCACCTTGTTTCCTATCTCCTTGTTCCTCTCTCCACACTGTGTCTCCTCTCTCCTCGGCTCCTCCCTCCTCACTGTGTCTCCTCTCTCCTCGGCTCCTCCCTCCTCACTGTGTCTCCTCTCTCCTCGGCTCCTCCCTCCTCACTGTGTCTCCTCGCTCCTCAGCTACTCCCTCCTCGCTGTGTCTCCTGCCTCCTCACTGTGTCACCTCTCTCCTCAGCTCCTCCCTCCTCGCTGTGTCTCTTGCCTCCTCACTGTGTCACCTCCATCCTCGGCTCCTCCCTCCTCGCTGTGTCTCCTGCCTCCTCACTGTGTCACCTCCATCCTCGGCTCCTCCCTCCTATCTGTGTCTCCTCTCTCCTCGGCTCCTCCCTCCTCACTGTGTCTCCTCGCTCCTCGGCTCCTCCCTCCTCACTGTGTCTCCTCGCTCCTCAGATCCTCCCTCCTCGCTGTGTCTCCTGCCTCCTCACTGTGTCACCTCTCTCCTCAGCTCCTCCCTCCTCGCTGTGTCTCCTCCCTCCTCGCTGTGTCTCCTCTCTCCTTGGCTCCTCCCTCCTCGCTGTGTCTCCTCTCTCCTTGGCTCCTCCCTCCTCGCTGTGTCTCCTCTCTCCTCGGCTCCTCCCTCCTCGCTGTGACTCCTCCCCAGTGCCGCCGCTCCCATATTTAAGTATATAAAATGTTATATATTTTGAATACATTTATTTTGAAGTAGCAGTACTCAAGTTACTACAACTCTTGGTTCTTTCTCTTCCCACTCTTTAAGTCTAAAATAGACAAAAGCTTTTTAAATGTAAATGTTTCCCAATCTATAACTTGAAAATACCAGAATATGTGCACGACGCAGTATTTGTCTTATACTTCACTACTACTTCACTCTTGAGAATCCACTATGTGTAATTCCAAATGTAATCAAGCAACAGTAGTGATTTTTACGCTTTTAATATGTTTTTATCTAATCCACTTTCTATCCGTGCGCTTTGGGCGACTTTGACGAGGCGATAAATCAATTTGACAGTTTGACCTTGAGCTTATCTTCACCACCTTTAGACGGCTAAACGTTTACACTTGTTGCTAACTGCTCGCGGCCGTCCTGCTCCTGTGACGTTTTACCACTGAAATTATGTTTGTAGTTCTGGAAATGGTGTTAATTTTTCACGAAGTCATTCCCTCTTGTACTTTACGCACTTATTCTACGAGTTTCAAACAAATTCATCCACAAACAGTTCATTATTGATGGGGATTCGTGATTTATCTGCAATATTCTTTTATGTTTTAAGTTAACGAAGCCGCAGCACGTTCTGCTTTTGACCACAAGTGTAACAGAATTATTGATAACCCACATGAAAGATATATTTTCTTAGTTGATTCAACTCAGGCCATAACCGGGACTAAAACAGGACTAAACCGCGTCAAAACAAGACCTAAACCAGGACTAAGGTGCGATGAACACGTCAAACGACACGACAAACAACAAACCTTTGACTATCTTAAATAACAATCGTCTTATTTCAAGTCCTGCGCGCTTCAGATTGTCAAAGTCTCGCCACAATCAATTTTTAATCCGTCCACGCTAACTTCAAGCTCGGCTAATTAGCTTTAATTCCTAGCGTTAGTCCGGGAGCTAACAACTAGCTTTGACGTTTCGAATTCAAGGCCGGGCCGCGGAGTAGCTTTGAGTCATTTTTTTCATCTGCGGCGCATTGAAGCCGGTAATTAGCAACGCGCGGCTAACGCAGGAGGCGAAAGGCAACGGACCAAAGCAATTAGCAAACAAAGGAGCGAAACTGGAGAGCGGGTTAAAGATCGGCGCCGACGCGGTTGATGTTTGCGGCTACAGACGGGCCCCGGCGGTTGATTTAAGTCTGTGAAGGAACGTTCTGAAGGTGTGGAACACGGGGGGAAGGCTAGCAGTTGTGTGTCGAGATAAATAAGCACAAAAAGGAGCTCGTAGCATGTTTCTTCCCTCTCTCTTTCTTTATAAATAAGTCTCATCTAAGGCTTTCTGTACTACTATTGAACACCATGTACCCTGCGTTTCATAATTTACATCTTGCATTTATGTAGCTCGAGCTGTTCCTGCTTTTGACCGGAACGTTCCGCGGAGTCGCAGACGCTGCAGTGATTTTAAACTTCAGTTAACTATTATGTGTGAGATTTTACCAACCATTTTGCAGATTTATTCGTCCCCAGTTTGACCATTTCTGTAAAGTTTATAGCGTATTTTCTGGACTTTTTTCATAGTTTTTGACGGGGTGCAAGTTATACTTATATTTATATACTTATACTCCAGAGCAACTTATATGTGATAATATTTGTTATTTTCACACTTGCAACCACATTTCATACTCCAGTGCAACTTATATATGTTTTTTTCTTCTCTATTATGCATTTCTTGGCTGGTGCGACTTATAGTCCGGTGCCACTTATAGTCCGGAAAATACGGCAATTGTACTTCCTGGTTGGACATGAGCACAAATATGACACAGGTAGAGGCAGTTCCACAGCTGTTACCTAGCAACTAGACTGTAAACAAGAGCCAAACTCCACATAAATTACACAACAGTTCTAATCTGACACACAATAACACCATAAAACACCTTTATTTAGTCCAACAATGTTTTAAAAGTGTGTCAGTTAAAGTCCGTGTGACACATTAGACGACACTTTTCAGTAAAAACAAAGGAAACATGATTATATTTGAGATTTTACCAAGCATTTTACCTGTTTTTCTCCAATTTGGCCAGTTTGGTGACGTTTACAATGTCACTTCCTGGTTTGACACCGCCAGTAAATACGTCATAGGCAGAGGTCATTCCACAGCACATTGTAAACAAGAGACAACATCCGTATTAATCATATACTAGTTATGATATGACGGATAATTACACCTGACAACACCTTAATGTTGTGAAATGATTGTTTAAACCAGTGGTCCCCAAACTTTTTGACTCAAGGGCCACATTGGGTTCTAAAATTTGGCCGAGGGGCTGGGCCAGGAAAATATGATGTGTTTGTGTGAACGAAGGAATCACTATAAATCACACGCAAGATTTGACCTGTAACTTGTAATAAAGCAATAAATGCAAGGCTCAATGTACAAATTGTTTTTCAAATGCATTAAATAATGATTATTTTAATTACATTTCAGTTGAATAAACACAGCAGGAAAATTGAATTTCCGTGGGAACAGTGTTGTTGAGCTCCCTGTTTTGCATCAAAGTCTGGTGTAAGTTTTGTTGTGGACATTCTCAGGATGGATCCTTTGGTGTTGGTCAGTGAAGCTGGATCTGTGACGTTTGTTCATGTTCATGACACTGAATGTCTCACATAAGCAGGTCGAGCAGAACAAGACCAGCATCTTCTGTTCGTCCTCCGGAGGTTTTGTTGGACCGTTTTTTTATTAGCATTTCTTCTACCTATAAATGATCTAGTAGTAACAGCATGGAATGATTAATATCCATAAATAAAACATCTTAATAAATGTCACCAGAATATGCATTCTGACTTTAATGTTACATTTTTGCTCTTCTGTCCTTCACGTCTCCAGTGGTTGGACACTTTGTCCAGGTTTGATGCTGCGTTTGCTTCTTGCTGTGACTTTATGCTCATCAACTGCTCCAAAATGTGCCACTTCAAGACCATTTCTGGATGATATTATTCATAAACTAACGGGGCCGCACCTGTCATAAACGCAGGCCGCACCTGTCATAAACCTAGGTGCCCACATTGTAACATGAGATATTTACATAGAAATAAACGCAGTAGTGATGCGTCTTTTAAACCGGGGGCCTCGTGGCGCACGCAGCGCACCCTGCGGTCCGCTTTAGTCCTGCTTTAGACCCGCTTTAGACCCGCTTTAGACCCGCTTTAGACCCGCTTTAGTCCTGCTTTAGTCCTGCTTTAGTCTTGCTTTAGTCCTGCTTTAGACCCGCTTTAGACCCGCTTTAGTCCTGCTTTAGACCCGCTTTAGACCCGCTTTAGACCCGCTTTAGACCCGCTTTAGTCCTGCTTTAGTCCTGCTTTAGTCTTGCTTTAGTCCTGCTTTAGACCCGCTTTAGACCCGCTTTAGTCCTGCTTTAGACCCGCTTTAGACCCGCTTTAGACCCGCTTTAGTCCTGCTTTAGACCCGCTTTAGTCCTGCTTTAGTCCTGCTTTAGTCCTGCTTTAGTCCTGCTTTAGACCTGCTTTAGTCCTGCTTTAGTCCTGCTTTAGACCCGCTTTAGTCCTGCTTTAGACCCGCTTTAGACCCGCTTTAGACCCGCTTTAGTCCTGCTTTAGACCCGCTTTAGTCCTGCTTTAGTCCTGCTTTAGTCCTGCTTTAGTCCTGCTTTAGACCTGCTTTAGTCCTGCTTTAGTCCTGCTTTAGACCCGCTTTAGTCCTGCTTTAGTCCTGCTTTAGACCCGCTTTAGAACAAATCACAGCTGTCTCTAGTGTCCCCTCTGTCCTTGATGACTCTGTGTGGCTGATTTACCTGTGTCTTCACATCAGGATCATCTGCTCCTGAGCTCGTACTCATCGAGTGAGTTTTACTGTGACATGAGATATTTACACAGAAATATGATCCAGATAATGATGCACATGTGTCTTTGACTCGTGAGTCAGGTCTGGCCAAGAAAGTCTCATTTACACAATAGAGACACACCAGTGTCTATTGAACGTGCCCACGGTCCGCGCAGCGCGGCCCGTGCCCCGGGCCGCGGTCCGCTCTGCGCTGCGGGACTAATAAGACTAATTTCTCAGTGAATATGATTCTGATTGTAATAAAACACACAGCATTTTGAAACTAAAAATGTAGAGAACACGACGTGTCCCCTGGACAGTGCTTCTACTGTCCACAAGAGTTTTCTACAGTGTCAAACACTTGTGCTTCCTGCTTGATTGGCCCCGGTGGCCGTTTGTGGTAAATTTTATTTTCTTCGCGCCATAGATGTGCGAGCGGTGCGCAGCTTAGACGGAACAGTCACATCTCTTGGGTAAATGTGGGCATTACAGGCGAAAGGTAAAGTGAACGGCCGCCACAGTATCATGAGTTTGACTCCGACATTTGCTAAAAAAAATATATATATATTTTTTTAAATATTTTTTTTTCTCCAAATTATTTTTTTAATATAACTTGGGCAAGCTTGGCTGGCCGGATTGAAAGGCCCAGTGGACCGGATGCGGCCCGCGGGTCGTAGTTTGGGGACCACTGGTTTAAACAGTCATAAAAAAGTGTAATTTGCAAAGTTTCTCTGCATTTTTGATGGGATGGCGCTTTTTGATGACATCACAGAGGCAACTTGACGGAAGTAAAACCACGATAAATATTTACCACAGGTTCTACAACACCAAATGAAGTCATACTTAGAGAAATTTGAGAACTTTTATCAAAACTTCTGATACTTTTATTTAGATACTGACTGATTTTACTCGTTGGCAAATGTAACAAGGATATAAACAACAAAAGCACTGTCTACGAACAACACAATCCACACATTTAATTGGCTGTCCCATTCAAATCAAAGGGTTCATGTGCCGTCGGCGGCCATCTTGGGTCTAGTCCCAATGTAAACAAACGTAAACTCCAAAGAAATCCGCACAAACTGCTCAAATATCAGTCCTAATCTTTACTTTCAGCTGTTGTCCCGACATTTCTGACAACAGTAAATTGCTCCGCGCTACAGCTCATCTGCGTTTAAAAGCGCGAGTGCCTTTGTTGTTGTATTAAATGCGAATAAACGATTAGCATTGGGGATTAGCGCAGGTCAAACATAATCTTCTAACAACAGAAACACGGCTTATAAGTGTCTGAAACTTTCGCTGCGTGTGGTATGAGCGCCGCACTAAATATGGATCGTGTTTATGAGGGATTTTGAGCTTTAAGTGCTCAGTCTCTGCCAGTTAAAAGTCTGCGCAAAGTCGTGGAAATGCCATGCGGTGCCCGTCGCAGTCACGTACGCGATCTCCTAAATTCTCCACAGTAAGAATGATCTTTTTCTTTATTTTTAATTTTTTTCACGGGCAGTTATTAAACAAGGTCTGAAAGTAAACCAGACTCGGAGAAATATCCAAACACACGTAGAATGAAAGAGAAGTGCATCTGGACGTTGCACACTGCATTACGTTTTCTTTTTCTTTTTTATTGAAAGAATAAACACAGATCAATCAATACTTGTGTTTAAATAAAGATACAGTCCAATAACATTGTCAAAAATGAAAAAAAGGGAAGAAAAAAAGAAAGAAAATAAGGAAAAAAATAATAATAAAATAAAATAAAGACAAGAAAGTGGGGAGTGGGCGGAGCCAGAGAAAATCCAAAGTGTGTATTGTTTGAGATGACCGTTTTTAGAATAATGCATCCAAATGAAAATAAAATACAAGGTTAGAGCACCTGATCCATAATGTGAGTCCCATTTCGTCCAGTTTATGTGGAATTTGTCCATTTACAAGTTCAGTCCATATGTGATTTTTTCCATTTGCCGTATGTCCAATATGATTTGGGTCCAGTCTTTTATTGTTGGTGCAAAGAAGGATCTTTTTCAAGGCATTTCTGATATGATTTCTGATTGCTTCCTTGTTTGACTCTCTTAAACTTTCTGTTGGTTGAATCAGCAAATCTGGAACGTCCATCGAGGAAACTGCTGCTGGTAAGTCTTAAACTTTCGGTGTTTCCCTGAGCGATCGACAGGAAGAGGCGGGGCATCAAGGGAAATTAAGTTTATTGGGCGAAGCGTCATTTAGTGCCCGCCTACCGCAATCTGTGCTCAACCCGATCGCAGCAGTGACTCAAAGTGTGCTCACTCTGGGTCGTATGGGACGGACAGAGACGTTTAACCTGCGAGGGACGATAAACTCTTGCCAAATCCAGAAAAGCACAAACACACATGGGCAGAAACGCGCAAACATCGTTCCCATCCAAAAAAATGCACAAAGCACTTAAACCACCGGCAAACGCGACGCAATCAGCAGAAGCGTCTGACGAGATGGATTCTCAAGAGTTTGTGCTTTCAAAAATTGCGAGAACTCATCTTTGTTGCCACGGTTACTGCAGAAGTGTAATGCAGGATTACTCGGCTGACATGCATGAATGAAACCAAGCATGACTAGAACGTTTTTACAGTTATTATAGCATCGAGTGGTCAGTGCGAAGGTCGGGTTTTTCTTACTCGAAGCGAAGTTGTGTAAGAGCTGGCGGCAGGTCTTATCAGAAGCACTGCCAAACACAATGAAGCCGTAAACGAAACGTACCGAGAGGAGATAAAGAAGACGGTTAATGTTCGCTCGCAGGCTAAACAAAGCACCAGAGGAGAGCGCTCTGCACACAACTGTAAAGCTGTTGACACAAGAGAATGTGCAAAACTGGACTTCAGTGGATTTTATAGCTGAGGGGAAAAGACTCTAAACCAGGTCTAAACCAGGGCTGAACCAGGTCTAAACCAAGTCTAAACCAAGTCTAAACCAGGGCTAAACCAGGGCTAAACCAGGTCGGAACCAGGTCTAAACCAGGACTAAACCAGGGCTAAACCAGGTCTAAACCAGGGCTAAACTAGGGCTAAACCAGGTCTAAACCAGGTCTAAACCAGGGCTAAACTAGGGCTAAACCAGGTCGGAACCAGAGCTAAACCAGGACTAAACCAGGTCTAAACCAGGTCTAAACCAGGGCTGAACCAGGTCGAAACCAGGACTAAACCAGGACTAAACCACATCTAAACCAGGACCAAACCAGGGCTAAAACAGAGCTAAACCAGGACTAAACCAGGGCTAAATCAGGTCTAAACCAGGTCGAAACCAGGACCAAACCAGGTCTAAACCAGGACTAAACCAGGACTAAACTAAGACTCAAGTACAGACTAAAGTTAAACTAAATCGACACCAGGGCCCGGGGCCAGTCTCATCCAGGACTGGAGTTGCACTTATATAGGTCAAAACCAGGACTTAGACTGTGCCGGAAGCGGCCTGACTCTTGGCATATCCCAGTCCTCTGGGGATTACGTTCTGACCATTTGTTTTTTAGGACGCAGTTTGACGCGGCGGCGACGGGACCGACCGGGATAAATGCCGGCGACGACTGCAAATGTCAGCACGTTCCTCAAAAGTCACTGATTTGAAAAAAAAAACGCAGAGGGAGGGATCAATTTCACATTTCACTGAATCCCTCGTCTCCCGCGCCAACTAGCGCCGCCAGTTTTTCGGCCACGAGAAAGAAACTATCAAACGCTTTTCCCCCCCACTTCACATAAAAAAAAAAAAGTTTCCCCCTTCATACTTGCAGCTGGCCAGCTCTTCTCCTTCCAGGTAACGCGCTTCTTTGAGCGATAATCCCGGCTTTTGACGGGCGCAAATCGCTGCCGGAGGTCGATTTGTGAGTGGGATTTGTAGTGTCAGCTCCTCTTCTGAAACATGAATACTAAAACGCCCCATATATTCAGAGTCTTGAGTGCCCTTTTAGAATTCAGATGAGGCGGAATATACAAAATGATTTAAAAGAAGTGTCAAACTAAATCACGGGCAGATGTTTCCGTGATCCTCGCCGTCGTCACAAACTCACATCTCACTCTGCGAAATAACGAAATAAAGCTAAACTAAAAACCAAACTAAACTTAAAACTTGTGCCGACAGAGGAGATTTTGAAGTCCACGCCGGCTTTTGTTTCGCGTGCACTCACCTTATTCGGGCAGTTACCGTTGGGCGTCGCCATAAACGGGCAGTAACTGACTTTCAATGTTTTGAAACGTGGAAAACAGAACACGGTTATTTTTTTAAGCGTGTCATAAAGGACTAGGAAAGAAAATCCCGCACACTGTCGGGATTAACTTGCAAGTGAAGATGTATTTACAGATGAGACAACGTTTCGGCAACTGGGCCTTCGTCAGGCAAAGACTGAGGATGGGACAGGGGTTTAAATAGGCGTGGCCTCAAAAATAGGCGTGGCCAATCACAGACAAGAAACACATAAGAACAAACACAAAATGTATCAATACCCAAAAAAGGGGACAAATAGTGACAGCTAATAATGCATTCCACATACGTCAAAAAAGAAAAGAAAAGATGAATCCAGTACAAAATTAGCAGAATAAAAGTAAATATCGATGTATTGAATAAAACAAACGGGTCAATGGGAAAACCCTGTGAGTCGTATTGTGTAATAAAGTAACATCAGTTTGTTCCCAGTTCAGTTTATTGTGAAAGACTCAATTCAGGTGAAAATGAGACTTTCTCCACGTCTGAACGTTTTCTACGAGAAGCAGGAAGTGCGGCGTTAGCGCACTAATAGTCATTGATACTGTATCACCAGAGTTAGAGTCGCGATATATCGATATTTCGGCAGATCGATAAAGGGTCAAGAGCTCAATTCAGACGTTTATTAAGTAAGTAAGTAAGTACATTTTATTTATATAGCACCTTTCACAGACAGAGGTCACAAAGTGCTTCACAAAACACAGAATAAAACAATAAAAACACAAAAAACTTACAGTGAACAATACATATACAACAATATACAGTAAAATCAGTCCGTAAAACAAGTGCAATTAAAAGGCTTGACTAAATAAAAAGGTTTTAAGCTGACCCTTAAAAGCAGTAACTGAGTCCAGTGACCGTAGGGAGAACGGAAGATCGTTCCAGAGTTTGGGGGCAACAGCCTGGAAGGATCTGTCTCCTCTGGTCCCAAAACGGGTGCGAGGAACCAACAGTTTCTGGTCCAAGGACCTTAGTGAGCGAGAGGGAGTGTACGGTTTGATCAGATCGATAATGTACGATGGGACCTGACCATTTAAAGCTCTAAAAGTTAAAACAAGAATTTTAAACTGTATCCATGGAGACCGGCAGCCAGTTTCCATCAAATACATTCAATTTACACATTTTCCACGTCATTTTCGCGCAATTGTGGCTCAGTTTGAGTAAAAAAAAAAAAAATTTTCACAGCGAATGGCACGTTTTGGAACTCGTGTACATTAACGATCATTCAAATACTCACTTAGCAAACAAATACTGAAATAATCGATGAATAGTTAACTTGGCGCAACATTAATCGTATCCACACATTTTAAAAAAGTTTTGTGCAATTAAGACGAATATAAGTTTAATGCGACAATCCTCCAACAGGACAAAGTTACATAAAGCACTTTACGAGAGCGATAAACGCGGTCGAACGCTGGGAGATCATTAGCGGCGCATTGTGCAAATATTGATGGCCAACGCCGAATGTACTTTTGTGTACTCTTTCTCCATCGTCGCCGTGTTTAACGGGACTGAACGCCCGAAAGGCCCGCTGCCGTCTTAAGCCGTTTCCACATCTGATGCCTCTCGACCAATCACGTCCGATCGCAGCAAACCCTGACCCCAATTAGTTTCCCCCGCTGTTATCTGTAAGCATGCGATTTGTGTGAGCGAGGGAGGGAGGGAGGAGAGGAGGGGAGGAGAGGAGATAAGAGGGAGGAGAGGACGAAAAATATATAGGAGAGATGAGCGATAGAGAGGAGAGAAAAGTATAGAGGGGAGAGAGAGAGGAGAGAGATAGAAGAGAGGAGAGAAGGGAAGAGGAAGGGAGAGAAGAGGGGAGAGAGAGAAGGGAGGAGAGAGAAAAGAGAGGAAAGAGAGAAGGGAAAAGGAAGGGAGAGAAGAGGGGAGAGAGAGGGAGAGGAAGGGAGAGAAGAGGGGAGAGAGAAAGAAAAGGGATGAGAGGGAACGAGAGAGAAGAGGGGAGAGAGAGGGAGAGGAAGGGAGAGAAGAGGGGAGAGAGAAAGGAAAGGGATGAGAGGGAACGAGAGAGAAGAGGGGAGAAAAAAGGGGAAGAGGGAGAGAGAGAGAAGACAAGAGAGGTAGGAGAGAGGTCGAGAGGAAGAGAGAGAAGGGAGTTAGTAGTTAGCGAAAGGAGAGCAAGGAGAGAAGGGAAGAGGAAGAGAGAGAGAGGGGGATGAGGAAAGATAAGAGAGAGAGAGTTTGAGAGAGAAGGAGACGAGGGGAAAGAAAGAGAGAAAATAGGAGGAAAAACTAAGAAAGGAGAGATGAGAGAGGGGGAGGAGGAGAAATGGAAGAGGGGAGGAGAAAAGGGAAGTGGGAAAGTGTGAGAGAGAGAATATATGAGAAAAAACAAAGAAAGTAAAGAAAAAGAGAGGAGAGATGATAAAAAGGGAGAGAGAAGGAGAGAGAGTTTGGGGAGGAGGAGAGAGAAAAGGGAGGAAGAAAAACAAAGAAAGGAGGGATGGAAAGGGAGAGAGAGGGAGCGAGGAGAAAGAGATAAAAGGGAAACAAATATAGGAGAGATGAGTGATAGAGGGAGGAGAAAAATGAGAGGAAAGGGAGGAAGAAAAACAAAGAAAGGAGTAATAGAAAGAGCAAGAGGGAGGAGAGAAAAAACAATACAAGAGATAGAAGAGAAGAAGAGAGAGTGCGGGAGGAGGGGAGGAAGAGAAAGAGCAGAGAGGAAGAAAAACTAAGAAAGGAAGGAAACGGAAGAAAAAGGAAAAACAAAGAAAGTAGAGGTGAGAGGTGTGGAGGAGAGAAGGGAGAGAGGGAAGAGCTGATACAAGTTCTGAAGAGGGGGGAGAGTGAACAGAGGAAGGAGACGAGCGATGAAGGGATGATACAAGAGGGAGAAGAGAAAGAAGAGGGGAGAAAAGGAGAGAGAGAGAGACGCTTCAAGGTTTTGCGGATTTGAACTCTCACAGAAGCACGAGCAGGACTGGACCAGGAGATAACACGGACCGGAGCGGGACTTAACCCGGACCGAACGAGCCCGCGAACACGCCATGAATAAATTAGGACTAATCCCGGACCACACTCGGTCTAAACCAGGACTAAACCGGGACTAAACCGGGACTTACTTAAGCTCCAAACAGACACAACAACGAATGAGCAACATGTTTTCTCACTTTGCAAACAGTGAATAAACCAGGATTCAAACCAGATTTAAACCTGGACCGACAACTGAACTAATCCAGGACCACACTCGGACTAAACCAGGACTCAACCGGGTCTTACTTAAGCTCCGACTGTTGAAGAAATAGCGCTAATTATGCAGAATGTTTTCTTTTTCACACTTTCAAACGTGATCCGACCCGGACCATTTAAAGGTTTTGAGGCTTGTACTTCGCAGAGACGACCTGGAGTTTCACTAATCAACAAACAAACCGAGTTTAAACTCGGACCGAGATAATCCCGGATCAAACTAAACTAAACCAGGACTTAAAGTGACGTATGACGGGTTTATACGATTTTCAAATGTTGACTTTATTTGGTGTGTTTATACCTGTTGTACTTATAAATGATAGTTTTACATAAATCGAGCAGGTGTTTGTGGAGAAAAGGTTGAAAAATCTGTAGAAAAATGACAGGAAGTGACATCACACCAGGGGCACTCCAGTCAAAGTTTATGCAGAATTTACACAAAATAAACAACTTTTTTGACTCTCTAAAACAGGGGTGTCAAACTCATTTGGGTCGCGGGCCGAACATAACGTAAAACATAAAACTATTAAAAATATAAGAAATAAATAGCTTTATAAAGCCAACGCTGCTTTGAAGCAATTACTGGATCAATTGAAAAAAAAATTACAAACGTTTGTTCTCAAAAACTGAAATGTATTTAGAAAAACAAGTGTAATTTCACCAACACTGAGCTTCAGTTTATGTCATCACAACTTCAGAGTTGATCTACAGATAAACATTTGACTTTATAACAAAATAAACTTCTCAAGATCTAAAAAAAAGCTTTTAAATGTTCTAACTAACATTTCCACGTGTGTGTAGTTCTCTGTTCACCTGAACTGACTCACCACTAAACTTCTGCTCAAAAGTGCTTAAAGTGCACTTCTCCCTCACAGCTCACACAGCAGTGCAGCAGAGCCCTGTGGGGGAGGGGCGCCCACCGGCGGCATTGTGGGACGCATAGTTTTAGCCATAAAAACGGTTACGGATGTAACTACGGTTCTATGAATCGATTTTCAAAAAATAGATACATTTTTTATTATAATTTTTTTTTAAATATAAATTTGAAATGTTCGGCGGGTCGGATTAAAAAGTCTGGCAGGCCGGATTTGGCCCGCGGGCCAGAGTGTGACACTTATGTTTTAAACATTAAATCAACAAATTAAAGTCGCTCTCATATATTTTGATTCGTCAACTAAATTTTTTTAACATTAGATGAGTTTTGGCCCAGTGTTTGCTGGGTAATTTCCTACTGTGATGTCATCAATCACAAACAGGAAGTGAAATTACAAACCTAAAAAAGGTGCTATTCTGTGATCATGCTTTTTAAATGGTTTGTTATACATATTTACTGTATCTTAACTGTGAACTGCACAACTGTGAACTCATTGAACTGTTTCAGTTCAATGAGTGGTGCGGCCTGTAGGGGGCGCTTTACACGGGATTTACTGAAGCTCCACATACACATCATTAAAGGCACATGTTTTTACGCTTTTGAAAATGTGGGAAGTGTAAGCTGAAGGAATGTGGCCGGACCGTCCCTCGTGGGCCGAGCGCGTCTTAAGATTCGACGATGAAAATCCTTAATTAGGCGTTTCCGCACCTGCTCCTCGAAAACCCTCAGTACTTATCGCTAATCCTGTTTGCATATGGCGGCCTCGGAGGGACAAACCGCAGACAAGCCAGACGTACCTCACCGGCTCTAACGAGGAAAGGCCAAAAGCGAGGAGCAAATTAGTGGAAGGAGAAATCATATGTGAAAAGTGTGTGAATGTATGACAGGTTTGAACAGACGCTTCACTCCATGTTCTGCAAAGGAACGAGCAGAAGAAGAAGTATTTCAGAGTGAAAACATTAATAAATAAAACTAGGGGAAAATATAATGTATGCATTTTTCTTCAGTGCAGTCAAGCACCACTGTGAGGGTTTCCAAGGAGACCACACACGTGCAGCAGGGGAGGGACTCTAAACTCACAGTCCTGCTTTAGACCTGGTTTAGACCTGGTTTAGACCTGGTTCAGTCCTGCTTTAGTCCTGTTTTAGTCGTGGTTCATGCCTGGTTTTGTCCTTGTTCAGTCCTGGTTCAGTCACGGTTTAGCCTTGATTTAGTCCTGTATTAGTCCCGTTTTAGTCCTGGTTCAGTCCTGGATTAGTCCTTGTTCAGTCCTGGTTCAGTCCTGGTTTAGACCTGGTTCAGTCCTGGTTCAGTCCTGGTTTAGACCTGGTTCAGTCCTGGTTCAGTCCTGGTTTAGACCTGGTTCAGTCACAGTTTAGTCACGTTTTAGCCCTGGTTTAGTTCTGGTTAACTCCTTGTTCAGTCCTGGTTTAGTCCTGGTTTACTTCTTGTTTAGTCCTGGTTTAGTCACATTTTAGCCCTGGTTTAGTTCTGGTTTAGTCCTGGCTTAGTCCAAATATACCCCTGGTTCAGTCCCGGTTTACTCCTGGTTTAGTTCTGGTTCAGTCACGTTTTAGCCCTGGTTTAGTCCTGGTTTAGTCCTGGTTTAGTCTTCGTTTAAACTTTCAAATACGGGCCTCAGGTGATACTTCTGCACTTTCGTCATTACCGTTACAGACACGTCACATCCGTCTGATGCTTAAACCCGTTTAAAGACACGTTTCTGTCGGACTGACATCACATCGTCTGAATAAAGTCATCAGGCCCTGTTGACCACGCCCCTGAACCATGACCACGCCCCCTGAACCATGACCACGCCCCACCCACACCTGCCGCTGGCTGCGACTCCCGTGCGCACCGAAGCCGGGAAGCTCGTTAGTCTCGACTCAACGTGCACTCGCCTCGTTTCCTCTTGAATCCCTCGTTTGCATTTATCGCCTTCTCAGCCGGCGATGCGCGCATTGTCCCGGTCCAAAACATACGATCGTACGCATAGCTTTTTTTGCAGTGTACCTGGTTAAAGGCGCCGTGGAGCTTCCCCGACGGACGGCGCTCCACCTGCTCGTCGTCTCTAAAGGAGATGTTGTTGCTTTGCTGGGTAAGTTTCACGGTATGGCTTTAAAGCGTCCGCACCAGCCTTTTTAAAAACGACATTCATTTCCTGCGTTTTAGCTCAAAAACAGCCTTTGGGTCGCCTCTCCGCAGATATGATACCCTAACCCCCGTGACTTGGCCTGGTACAGACGCGATAAGTTTAATGCCATATCGCGGAACGTTCCAGGCACCTCTGAAGTCCCGTCGCGGTTTAGGACTTTCGCAGTTTCGTCCTGTTCCGCTTAAGACCCCTTTTAACTTTTGGGCCTCGACTTTGCCCGTGGGGGTAAAAAAAAGTGGGAAGCGCGTTCACTTCTGACGCGAGCAGCGAAAACACGTCTCCTGAGGGGGTTTTTAAACTTGTTTTTCCACCATCAGTAAATCTGTCATCGTCGTCGTCGTCGCCCTTGAGTCGCTGAAGTGGGATATTCTGCTGTTTTTTCCTCGCAAAGCGCAGACCGGGTTCTTTTGGTGCAAAGTTGAAACGCGATAGAATCTTTGAGCTGCAGTAATTATTCCCCCGGGGATTTCAGCACGAATACGACCAACACAGAAGATAACAAGGATGCCGGAGTTTTAGCTCGTTCCTTTTAATGTCTGGAAGTTTGTTAGGCTTTCACGTGAAGTGCGGGTCAGGACTAAACATGGACTGGCCTCCTGCTGGTGCCAGAGTCAGGACTAAACATGGACCGGCCTCCTGCTGGTGCCAGAGTCAGGACTAAACATGGACCGGCCTCCTGCTGGTGCCAGAGTCAGGACTAAACATGGACCGGCCTCCTGCTGGTGCCAGAGTCAGGACTAAACATGGACCGGCCTCCTGCTGGTGCCAGAGTCAGGACTGAACATGGACCGGCCTCCTGCTGGTGCCAGAGTCAGGACATGTGACTGAAATGATTTTCTTTGCACTCTTCTCTTTTAGGTCTTAAACTGTTTTGTGATTTCTGTCATTTCTTTGTGATTTTGTGTGACACTTTGAATTGCCTTGTGTACAAATAAACCTGACTTGTCATTGGACAAACCAGCTCCACTCGACGTTAGTTTTAGTGACGTCGTGTTGGTTGAATCCACGCAGTAAACTTTGAAGGAGAAAGGACTCTCGCCGTTTGTTTGAACATGGAGCCGAAACTCCGCTCGACTGAACTGTGAGGAAGCCGAGCGTGGATCTGAAGGAGGGGTCCTTCCATGGGTCCTTCTCGGCTATGGCCGTCCGAGTAGTGCCTGATCAAACACCGGCCTTGACGACAAAAAACAGCCGAACGATCTCTAGTTTGAACCAATGACTGAAAACTGTGTGGGTGATGTTTACAGTCATGGCCTCATAAACAGGCACAGAAAGACGAGAGCAATACAATTGTTTGATTTTCCATTTTTAGATTTGTTCCCAAGATTTAAACGTAAATATATGAATAAATAAAATAAAGTTAAATATTGAAATGCAGCCTCTGGAGCCGAAAGTCTAATGGTACATGTGGGTCAAGTCCTCCCGTGTTGCGCTGCCAGTCTGTGCCAGCTTCAGGTCGACCTTTAACCCTGCACTGTACCATAACATGACAGTTAAATGGATTTGTCGTGGCTGCTGTTGTTTCATCCGTGATCACAGTCACAAGGACAAGGTGTACCGAGCACACGCGGGGGATATACTTGTACGTGCGCGTGTGTTTGCATATGTTTGTGTTTGCAGTTTTAATTTTTTATCATCAAAAGTCAGATGATTCATTAAGACACAGAGAAATGCATAATTTAGAGCGACCGGCGGGTGAACTATGGCAGAAATGTAGTTGTTTGTTACTTATGAGGTCAACCTTTAGAGCTGCACATTCTCATTTAACTCAATCTACTAAAATTTAATGTTTGTTTAAATGGTAAAAAGATGACAAAATACATGTATTCTGACTTTCAACAGTGTCCTTGGTCTAGTCCTTAGTCCTGTGTTGGACCTGGTTTCATCCTGGTTTAGTTCTCGTATTAAAACTAATCCATATTTGATTACGTCGTCTCCGTTTGGGTGGAATCGTCCCTGATCTTTTCAATCTGTTCATTTTCTCTTCCGTCACGCCGTATTCCAAACCCCGATGTATTAGAATTACCATATTTCATAACTTTATCTTCTTCAGAAATCTCTTTTCAACGTTTCACTTTTAAAACTGGAGAGAGAACATTTACATAGTACAGTAGTTTGTCTTGATTCATTCATTTGAGGAGAGAAACTGTACTGTTACATTCATTTACCTCAGGTCTTAAACACACACACACAAAAACACAACAAAAGAAAACATCAAGACCTACAACACAAATACTCTACATTTTACATATATTGTCTTTACCGTTCAATAATGTCGGATTGTCGGAATATATAAGGAAAACACTCAAATATAACCAAGTTTTTGCAAACACACATAAGCCAAGTCAACTTTTTATCTTTAAACCATTGATTTTTTAAAAAACATTTTCTACATTCGTTTTCCACAGCGCAATTACAGCTCCAATCGTTTTTAACCTTCCTTTTTAACATATAGGATTAAAACAACGAACCGATCTGAAATGATAGGGCCCACCGAACGATCTGATCCGGCCCAAAACCCATCTATCAAATATTAAAACATAAAAAGTTGATTGTTTTCTAGTTTAGTTGGTTAGCGCTAGTTAAAGCCTGGTTTGGTGTGTGCTAAGTCTTTATTTAAAAGATATATACCTGATTTGGACCTGGTTTGGACCATTCTAGTCTTTTCTACTCAAAAAATCTAATATAGCAGTAGACATTTTACCCTTATTGAAACAACTCTAGTTTGGGGGATATCTTATACAACCAAAAAACTGTTTTAACAGCGGTGACGTGTCAGACCACGGTCTCCGAGAAATCTGGCCCTGAGATGCCCTGTCCTAGCACCAAGCGACCAGAGTGCGCGACTCGGCTTCCAGATGCGTTTTGGAAGATTTCAATCACCAAACTTGTCAAACTAAGACACCTAAGACAAGATAAACTACAGGGAATCTAAAACATTCACTTTTCAGCAGTTAAACGACAATGTTTTCCAAATTTCCACAAAAGAAGCTCATGGGCAAATGCTATTGTTGCCGTCAACCGCGCGACACGCTGCGCTCCAAACACTATGACACCTTTTAACATTTAGGAAACTTTTTGTGTCACATATTTGGATGCAAATTTTTCCGGTGACATTTGGCAGCGTTGGCCCCGACGGAGGCGAGTTCAGGCGCGTCCCCGTTAGCTTTGGCGTCACTTTTAATTGAGTTCTGCGTTTTCGCCGATGGGAGAAGGTCGACTCATTCAGAGATGTTTGTAACCTTTTTTTTTTAATCAAGCACATATAATTGGTAAAACACAAAACGCAGTAATTGGCTCTACACATGACGGTGATGCTATCGTTGTTATAACTTTCACCCATGTGGACGTCGAAACTAATTTTGTCTAAATTTTAACGGTGGAAGACGAGCGCAATTTCGTTACGTGCGTGAAAAGTATAGCTACGAGAGCAAAAAATGCCAAAGAACATACAAATCTACTCAAGTAAAAGTTCGGAATTGAAGTACCCGTTTAGCATGTTTAACCGGGCCGGATCAATATTTGTGTCGAGCTCTTCGCGCGGATCCATCTGGAAAGCCTCTCGCCGTCGGGACGAGGCGTGACGTGAAATCATTCAAGCTGATTGGGCAAAGCGTCGTCTGCGCTCGATCGTTCGCAGCGACGGCTCACGAGAACGTATGCAAAGTGCCACACAATCCGCTCACGTTGGATTGTTCGGGAAGTTCACACGTCGGTGCTGGTTTTGCGACGCTAATTTGCGGGCGAAGGGCGTCTTCAATCGATCGCTTCCCACTTGTGTGCGTCTTGAGTGTACTTCTTCTTCCACGGCGGTTCCGAGGAGATTTTCCTGATACGTTTTGGACGCAAAATCAAATTCCTCCACTTCATATTCAGTGACCAGGACTCGAGCCGCTGAAGACGAGCTACGTTTACCATGGAGGGCGTGGCTTTCATTATCACTGAGCTTTACACGTCGTCCATAAGAGCCACCGCCGGAGACAACAGTAACGAGAGGATTCTGCAGCCGCTGATGTACTTTAGCCTCCAGGGGATAAAGTTAACACATAAAGCTCTTGCCGTATCCAGAAACATCTTTCCCGTCCAGAAATGCACCAAAGCTTTTCCCACTGCTCTCGTTTCAAACAGGAAATGGTCTGTATCTCAGCTAAAACAGAACCCATCGCGGCTGTAACGCGTACGTCCACCGGTGTTGTCGTCTTTGATTTGTTTCGCGCACCTTGCTGTCCTGACAACCGTCCTGCTGCCATATTATTGCTCCGTTAAAACCCTGGTGCGGATTGCAAAGCTGGAGCCGAACAAGGATGGATGGATTCTTACAAAAATCGTGAGACATCATTAAAACATTTTTTGATAGCCACGGAATTAACCTGTTACCATCCACCGGCGAGCATTTTCCATATCTCAAATATTCTCTTACATCATCACTTTTATTTCCGTGGTCAATACCAGCAAGCCATACATCATTTTAAAGCTTATTTTCTCAACAAAACGAATATGTCATTGATTTACATTGAATAATTTGCCCCAAGAAGCAATTGCCATTAGTTTGTGAGAAAGTCTCAACTTTTACAAACTCATGTCCTGTTTGCTGTTTATGACGGACGAAACGGCTTTAATTCTGTACATCCTTGTGCTCAGTCTGTCCGTAAGGAATCATTGAAAAACAATAACCACTTGTATTTTTCCTGAAGTTATCCGATTTCGAGATATTGTCAAGTAAACAGAGTTTTCTTCTCTGACGATATTCAGGATTAAGGCTCGTCCGGCGCATTTCTCCGTCCATAACAAATGACCTGTTTGACTTATAAGATAATGTTGATGATGTAATGACATCGATCTCTTCCTTAGACTGTTACCTACAGAATGAGACCATCCACCAATTTTTCTGTACACGGGTTTGTTCTCTACAGCCTCCGGAGGAAAAAAATGCGCCGCTTCCGACGCGCGAAGCTAACGTGTTTTTAGCAACATAGCTAACGTTAGCAGTGACTTAGCGGACTTTGATTGACATATTATTCTAGCCAATAAGAATAGCTTTAGAATGCGGGGCGGGACCTCTGTATTCACGTGCGTAAGGCTGTAAAGAGACAGATTTTTGGGCACTAGATTCTACGCACAACGTTTTCTGATTTTATTAGCCTTTTGGACGCGCATTTTATTAGATATATGTATTATTATACCAGTACAAAAATAAAATAAAAATATTACACATTTTCACATATATTGTTTTTATCAGTTATAATAGGTATTAGTGGCCTACAAAACATCAAAATGTATGTTTTATGATCATAGAGGAGCTAAAATTGTAATAAAACAGTTTGGCACAGTTGGCACATATTTGGATCACTTGTTCCGAATATACTTTTTGATACAAAAAGTCAACAGCACCAAAATGCCTGTTCCCAGAGATCTGACACTTAACATAGTTGTTGTCAACAAGATAAACATCATGTACAGTGAACAGCATATGCACACAATGAAGTATGTCATGCTCAGGACCATTACAAATTGACAATATTCAGGCGAGACTAAAAAAGGATGTTTTGTTTGTGTTTGGGCCTCTGTAGTGTAAGTTCTGAAGCCCTGACAGTGTTCATGTGCACATCTGCAGAAACTAGAAGGCCTAAGCTTTCTAATGATGCATCACACTCACATGTGGAACATAAGATCCTCTTTTAATAAGCAATGCCATTTGGGTCCAACCAGGGCGAAATAGGTGGATGGTAACAGGTTAAAGAGTAAAACGTGGTGAATTTTAGCGAACAGGCTAGCGCTAGCTCAGTGTTAGCATCAGTGCTTCCTGCGCAGTTCTCTCTCGGGGCTTTATGCAAGTCACGCTAAATGCTCAGCCCATGACCTGATTTTGTATCAATCAGTTTCTCACAGTTACTTTACTTTTCATGAGTATATTCTTGTTTGCTCAAAGCCAAGACTTGAACTCACAACCTTTAGACAGGATGTCACCCTGGATCTGCTCAGATATAACCCCTGTATAGCAATGTAGAGAAGTAAAAGCACAAAGTATTCAGTGTACAATGTACTTTAGTGAAGTTAATATAGTTTTTGACAGAATAAGCCGTTTTACTGAAACTAAAATGTGCAGAAAAAGACAAAAACAAAAGTGAATCAAGACTAATTTAGGACTTTTGGAAAATAATTAATTACATCTGCATTTTGTTGTTGTTGTTGTTTTTTTGTTTACACCTTTCAACACATTGACAAAAAAAAACGTACATTTCTGTCAGATTGTGTTTTTGAGATACAGTTGTTTTTTTTTGTTTCAGCTTATTGTGCGATAGTGATTGTGATAGTGAGTGACTTTTATGATATATATATATAAATATATATATATGCAAACGTATAGATTCTGAAGTGAGACTGAAGTGTAATAAACGCTGAGCCTGAGGAGTCGACAGGAGGAAGTCCCAGAGGTGGAGTTGATGGTCTGACAGAGAAGTTGTGGCAAAGCATTAATAATTCAGAGCTAGTTTCTCCGACTTTAATGAGATCAATCTGGTTTGTGTGTTTTCACTTCACTGTTCTCAGCTAAACCAGGACTGGACCAGGACTGGACCAGGACTGGACCAAGACTGGACCAGGACTGGACCAGGTCTGAACCAGAACTGGACCAAGACTGGACCAGGACTGGACCAGGTCTGAACCAGAACTGAACCAGGACTGGACCAGAACTGAACCAGGACTGGACCAGGTCTGAACCAGGACTGGACCAGGACTGGACCAAGACTGGACCAGAACTGGACCAGGACTGAAACAGGTCCAAACCAGGTCTGAACCAGGTCTGAACCAGGACTGGACCAGGACTGGACCAGGACTTGACCAGGACTGAACCAGGTATAAACCAAGAATAAACCAGGACTAAACCAGGACTAAACCAGGTCTAAACCAGGTCTAAACCAGGACTTAACCAAGTTTAAACCAGGACTGAACCAGGACTAAACCAGGACTAAACCAGGTCTAAACCAGGACTGAACCAGGACTGAACCAGGACTAAACCAGGTCTAAACCAAGACTAAACCAGGACTAAACCAGAACTGAACCAGGTCCGAACCAGGTCTGAACCAGGACTAAACCAGGTCCGAACCAGGTCTGAACCAGGACTGAACCAGGACTAAACCAGGACTAAACCAGGACTAAACCAGTACTAAACCAGTACTAAACCAGGACTAAACCAGGACTAAACCATGCAGCTAGTCTTCCTGGGGTCCATTTGAAAAAGTCTTATATAAATATTGATTATACCGTTAACAAAATGTAGAAACACGACTTCTTTCACACCATTAAAGTTTAAAAATCCTAAATTCAGTTCATTCATCACTAGGCAAGACTCACCTAGCAACCGAGGCCTAACCCAGGCCTAACCCAGGCCCAAACGCTAACCAGAACTAATCCAAGACTAAACCAAGAATAAAGTACATCCAAACCCGGTCTAAACCCGGACCAAACCAGGCCCGCTCCGCACTCCAAACCAGGTCTAAACCCGGACCAAACCAGGCCCGCTCCGCACTCCAAACCAGGTCTAAACCCGGACCAAACCAGGCCCTCTCCGCACTCCAAACCCGCCGTCTCTCCGTTCCCGACCTCAGAGTTACGAGGCGCCGCTCGTGCTTTGTGCCATTGCAAAATTCATTCTCACATTTGGCCCGATCGCTTCAGTTCGAGAGCTTTTCTGCGTCTGAATTAAACATGAATCTGTTCCTCGGGGGTTTGAGTGCTTCCATCAGAGGACAATTATGTTTCCCAATAAAACCTCTCTCTTCGTACAGTGCTGTATTCAAATGAGCCAGGCGGATCTGAGCCGGAAGTTTGCGGTTTCTCGGCGCTAGAAACGCAAACACAACTTCTTTTTTGCGTGTGAATTATTTGTTTATTTGACTCTAAGCGCGCTGGGACTCGTTCGCTTCCGTTGTTTCTCTCTCACAAACAAACAAACTTCGTACAGAAAGGGTTGAAGACAATTCTCGGTCAACTAAATACAGAAAAGCAGGAGAAAACAGCGCGAAAAGATGAGATTTAACGGTTCGGCCGTTTTCTAAACTCGTACGAACGTGCGGCCGTGAGACTATGCACCGGGACGAGGGGGCCTTTCCCTTGTCACGCACCTGAGAGACCGTCCTGAACGAGTCGGACTGCAGGTGGCGCCGTCGTCTCGCCTCTGTCGGTGAAAACACGGCGCCAAAACCTGCGTTAAATCAGATGACAAGAAACGCCACAGACACAGCAACTAAAGCAGGATTAACACAGCTCTAAACCAGAACTAAAGCAGGATTAACACAGCTCTAAACCAGAACTAAAGCAGGATTAACACAGCTCTAAACCAGAACTAAAGCAGGATTAACACAGCTCTAAACCAGAACTAAAGCAGGATTAACACAGCTCTAAACCAGAACTAAACCAGGATTAACACAGCTCTAAACCAGAACTAAACCAGGATTAACACAGCTCTAAACCAGAACTAAAGCAGGATTAACACAGCTCTAAACCAGAACTAAAGCAGGATTAACACAGCTCTAAACCAGAACTAAAGCAGGATTAACACAGCTCTAAACCAGAACTAAAGCAGGATTAACACAGCTCTAAACCAGAACTAAAGCAGGATTAACACAGCTCTAAACCAGAACTAAAGCAGGATTAACACAGCTCTAAACCAGAACTAAAGCAGGATTAACACAGCTCTAAACCAGAACTAAAGCAGGATTAACACAGCTCTAAACCAGAACTAAAGCAGGTTTAACACAGCTCTAAACCAGAACTAAAGCAGGATTAACACAGCTCTAAACCAGAACTAAAGCAGGATTAACACAGCTCTAAACCAGAACTAAAGCAGGATTAACACAGCTCTAAACCAGAACTTAAGCAGGATTAACGCAGCTCTAAACCAGAACTAAAGCAGGTTTAACACAGATCTGAACCAGCTCTAAACCAGGACTAACACAGCTCTAAACCAGGACTAACACAACTCTAAACCAGGACTAACACAACTCTAAACCAGGACTAACACAACTCTAAACCAGGACTAACACAGCTCTAAACCAGGACTAACACAGCTCTAAACCAGGACTAACACAGCTCTAAACCAGGACTAACACAACTCTAAACCAGGACTAAAGCAGGATTAACACAGCTCTAAACCAGAACTAAAGCAGGATTAACACAGCTCTAAACCAGAACTTAAGCAGGATTAACGCAGCTCTAAACCAGAACTAAAGCAGGATTAACACAGCTCTAAACCAGAACTAAAGCAGGTTTAACACAGATCTGAACCAGCTCTAAACCAGGACTAACACAGCTCTAAACCAGGACTAACACAGCTCTAAACCAGGACTAACACAACTCTAAACCAGGACTAACACAACTCTAAACCAGGACTAACACAGCTCTAAACCAGGACTAACACAACTCTAAACCAGGACTAAAGAATGAGAGAAACATTAAGGTGAATATAATGGAAGGAGCGGATTCGTTTCAAGCAGATCAGATTTACTGCGAAACGTCTGACCTTTTCAAACGCGAGACGAGCGCGAGTTTGATGGAGACAAAGTGCTTCCAAATTACAGAGGAAACATAATGTAAACAACAGTGCCAATAACGTCAAACGAAACGCCTTTGACTCGCGTTACAATCGAGATTCGTTTCCCCGACAAAACGCGCCGAATTAATCATGCACCACTATTTATGCAAATGAACGTTAAACTCCAGAATCAAATTATGCGCAAACGGATGTAAATCTTTTTTGTTTTCCCATTTTCGTCTGGGAGGAAATCACCTTGCACGTCTACTCGATTGTGATGGTATTTTTATGGACGTACCGAGAAGTCATTTCTACCGCCGACGTTTCAGTCATTTCCTCAAACATGAAACACTTTCTCGGAGCGCGGGCGTTTACAGAAAGCCATTTGTTTCCCGGACTTGAACCACTTTACGGAAAGGTGCGGGAGAGGCATTTTTAACCATTTCATATTCATAAAATCAACGTTGGTGTCTTTACGCGGTGTTGGCTCAGACTTTTGGCCTGGTTTATCGATGATCGGTCGTTGATTGGTCGATAAACGGCGACTCGTTTGTCTTGTCCAGGCAAGAGAAACAAGAATAAGTTCAGCCATTTTTTGGAATAAAGGGGACAAAACCGGGTCCAAACAAACATTGAACAGGGTGTAAGTAGATCAGAAACATGTCCCAAAACCAGAGATAAACTAAATCAAAGCTAAACCGATCCAACGGACGACACGGCTCATGCCAGACGATAAAAATGTGTCTGAAGACTGAACCGGGTTGAGGGGGAAACTAAATATATTAACCATTACTATATTGTATAACCAACTATATTCATTTTACGAGACTGTATTAAAAGTATAACCAACTATATTCATTTTAGACTGTATTAAATTAGGGTTAAAACTCCTTATACGCAAAACACATACTCTATTGTTCCTTTTGAGACATTCTCTGATAAGAGAGACTGCAGACTCCAAGGACACGGATGTGCGAAAAAGCCCATGGAAGAAAGTACTGGGAGGAGGCGTCAACCGTCATATTCCGTATTATTTCTGAATGTTATAAATATAAAGCAGAGCAGGGAAGCCTCTTATGACGACGACACAATCAAGGCAGTTCACGTCGCCCGGATCGGCGTCACCGGGGCCCCATCCTGGAGCCAGGCCTGGGATGGGTGCTCCATGGCGAGCGCCTGGTGGCCGGGTCTTACCCCACGGGGCCCGGCCGGGCACAGCCCGAAAGAGCGACGTGGGGCCGCCCTCCCGTGGGCCCACCACCCGCAGGAGGATCCATAAGGGGCCGGTGCAGAGAGATCTGGGCGGCAGTCGACGGCAGGGGCCTCGGCGACCAGATCTCCAGACACAGAGACTAACTCTGGGGACATGGAATGTCACCTCGCTGGGGGGGAAAGAGCCTGAGCTCGTGCGGGAGGTTGAGCGATACCGACTAGATATAGTCGGCCTCACCTCCACGCACAGTTTGGGCTCTGGAACCCATCTCCTCGAGAGGGGCTGGACGCTCCACTTCTCTGGTGTTGCCCGCGGGG
Organism: Eucyclogobius newberryi; assembly: GCF_026437365.1. NCBI lineage: Eukaryota > Metazoa > Chordata > Actinopteri > Gobiiformes > Gobiidae > Eucyclogobius > Eucyclogobius newberryi. The sequence goes on along the minus strand of NW_027315857.1, from coordinate 22,834,202 downwards.
AGAGGCGGCGGGCTGGTGTGGGCTTGCTGATAGCCCCTCAGCTCAGCCGCCACGTGTTGGAGTTTACCCCGGTGAACGAGAGGGTCGCGTCCCTCCGCCTTCGGGTGGGGGACAGGTCTCTCACTGTTGTGGCGGCCTACGGGCCGAACAGCAGAGCAGAGTACCCGGCCTTCTTGGAGTCCTTGGGAGGGGTACTGGACAGTGCACCGACCGGGGACTCCGTTGTTCTACTGGGGGACTTCAACGCCCACGTGGGCAATGACAGTGACACCTGGAGAGGGGTGATCGGGAAGAACGGCTTCCCCGATCTGAACCCGAGCGGTGTTCAGTTATTGGACTTCTGTGCTAGCCACGGATTGTCCATAACGAACACCATGTTCAAGCACAAGGGTGTCCATCAGTGCACGTGGCACCAGGACACCCTAGGCCGGAGGTCAATGATCGACTTAGTTGTCGTGTCATCAGACCTCCGGCCGCGTGTCTTGGACACTCGGGTGAAGAGAGGGGCAGAGTTGTCAACCGATCACCACCTGGTGGTGAGTTGGATCCGCTGGCGGAGGAGGAAGCCGGACAGACTTGGCAGACCCAAGCGCATTGTGAGGGTCTGTTGGGAACGTCTAGTGGAGCCCTCTGTCAGTAGGGTATTCAACTCGCACCTCCGGGAGAGCTTCTCCCATGTCCCGGGGGAGGCTGGGGACATTGAGTCCGAGTGGACCATGTTCTCCGCCTCCATTGTTGATGCGGCTGCTCGGAGCTGTGGTCGCAAGGTCTCCGGTGCCTGTCGTGGCGGCAACCCCCGAACCCGGTGGTGGACACCGGAAGTAAGGGATGCCGTCAGACTAAAGAAGGAGGCCTATCAGGCCACTCTGGCTTGTAGGTCTCCGGAGGTCATCGACGGGTATCGGCAGGCCAAGCGAGCCGCGGCTCGTGCTGTCGCAGAGGCAAAAACCCGGGCCTGGGAGGAGTTCGGGGAGGCCATGGAGGAGGACTATCGGTCGGCACCAAAGAAATTCTGGCAAACCGTCCGGCGCCTCAGGAAGGGGAAGCAGTGTCTCACAAACACCGTTTACGGTGCGGGTGGAGGCCTGCTGACCTCGACTGGGGATGTCGTCGGACGGTGGAAGGAATACTTTGAGGATCTCCTTAATCCCTCAGTCACGTCTTCTGAAGAGGAAGTAGAGACCGGGGACTCGGAGGCTGGCTCATCCATCACCCAAGCTGAAGTCACTGAGGTTGTCCGCAAACTCCTCGGTGGCAGGGCTCCGGGGGTGGATGAGATCCGCCCTGAGTACCTAAAGTATCTGGATGTTGTAGGACTGTCTTGGTTGACACGTCTCTGCAACATCGCGTGGCGTTCGGGGACCGTGCCTCTGGACTGGCAGACCGGGGTGGTGGTCCCTCTGTTCAAGAAGGGGGACCGGAGGGTGTGTTCCAACTACAGAGGGATCACACTCCTCAGCCTCCCGGGTAAGGTCTATTCCAAGGTACTGGAGAGGAGAATCCGACCGATAGTCGAACCTCGGATTCAGGAGGAGCAGGGTGGTTTTCGTCCCGGTCGTGGAACACTGGACCAGCTCTATACCCTCCATCGGGTGCTCGAGGGTTCATGGGAGTTTGCCCAACCAGTCCACATGTGCTTTGTGGATCTGGAGAAGGCTTTTGACCGTGTCCCTCGGGGTGTCCTTTGGGGGGTGCTCCGGGAGTACGGGGTCCGGGGCCCTTTGCTCAGGGCTGTCCGGTCCCTGTATGACCGGAGCAGGAGCTGTGTTCGCATTGCCGGCAGTAAGTCAGACCTGTTCCCAGTGCATGTTGGACTCCGCCAGGGCTGCCCTTTGTCACCGGTTCTGTTCATAATTTTTATGGACAGAATTTCTAGGCGCAGTCAGGGGTCGGAGGGGGTCCGGTTTGGGGACCACAGGATCTCATCTCTGCTGTTTGCAGACGATGTTGTCCTGATGGCTCCATCAAACCCGGACCTGCAACATGCACTGGGACGGTTTGCAGCCGAGTGTGAAGCGGCTGGGATGAGAATCAGCACCTCCAAATCCGAGGCCATGGTTCTCGACCGGAAAAAGGTGGCTTGCCCTCTCCAGGTGGGTGGGGTGTCCTTGCCCCAAGTGGAGGAGTTCAAGTATCTCGGGGTCTTGTTCACGAGTGAGGGTAGGATGGAGCGTGAGATCGACAGGCGGATCGGTGCAGCGGCTGCAGTGATGCAGTCGCTGCATCGGACCGTTGTGGTAAAGAGGGAGCTGAGCCGAAAGGCAAAGCTCTCTATTTACCGGTCGGTCTACGTTCCTACCCTCACCTATGGTCATGAGCTTTGGGTAGTGACCGAAAGAACAAGATCGCGGATACAAGCGGTCGAAATGAGTTTCCTCCGCCGTGTGGCTGGGCGCTCCCTTAGAGATAAGGTGAGGAGCTCGGCCACACGGGGGGAGCTCGGAGTAGAGCCGCTGCTCCTCCACGTCGAGAGGAGCCAGCTGAGGTGGCTCGGGCATCTGTTCCGGATGCCTCCTGGGCGCCTCCCTCGGGAGGTGTTTCAGGCATGTCCCACCGGGAAGAGGCCCCGGGGAAGACCCAGGACACGCTGGAGAGACTATGTCTCTCGGCTGGCCTGGGAACGCCTCGGGATCCCCCCGGAGGAGTTAGAGGAAGTGTCTGGGGAGAAGGAAGTCTGGGAGTCCCTGCTCAGACTGCTGCCCCCGCGACCCGGCCCCGGATAAAGCGGCAGAAGATGGATGGATGGATGGATGGGAAATCGGCGCGATTCTGGAACGCCCGTGTAAGTCGCCGTCACATTCGATAGAGACAGATGGTAAGAGCTCTGTTCTCTCTGTATTAGTATTGTACATGGAAGGGATTAAACATTTGACTGATTTCAACTGTTTCTGAGTCATGCTTTTTCTTTCATAAACGAGCGCGCCGACAGGGTCTAAACCAAGACTGAAGCAGACGTAGATCAAACCAGAGTAAAACCAAACGAGAAAAACAAGCCAGGGCCGTATTCCGCTCACATTCTCATTCCTCTCCTTCTCCACTTTTGCTGCGTTTTCAATATCGCTGTCCTGTTTGGTTTCGTACGCCGCGGCGCGCGCAAACTGCATGCGCAATCGGGGTCGCTCATAAGAAATGTGATTTATGAAAATGTGAAGTGACCTCGCAGGATTATGAGCTTAGACGCCGTTCGAATGGAAAGAGAGAGAGACGGGGAAGGTGGATCGCACCGCCTTATTCTTAAGACTCTGTTCTTTTTCTATCGAGACGAAACCAGGAACAAAGCAGCAGGACTAAACCAGGACTAAACCAGGTTTGAACCAGGACTGAACCAGGACTAAACCAGGACTAAACCAGGATTAAACCGGGACTAAACCAAGACTAAACCAGGTTTGAACCAGGACTGAACCAGGACTGAACCAGGACTAAACCAGGACTAAACCAGGACTGAACCAGGACTAAACCAGGACTAAACCAGGACTGAACCAGGACTAAACCAGGACTAAACCAGGACTGAACCAGGACTAAACCAGGACTAAACCAGGACTAAACCAGGACTGAACCAGGACTAAACCAGGACTGAACCGGGACTGAACCAGGACTAAACCAGGACTAAACCGGGACTGAACCAGGACTAAACCAGGACTATACCGGGACTGAACCAGGACTAAACCAGGGTTGAACCAGGACTGAACCAGGACTAAACCAGGACTAAACCAGGACTGAACCAGGACTAAACCAGGACTAAACCAGGACTAAACCAGGACTGAACCAGGACTAAAACAGGACCAAAGCAGCAGGACTAAACCAGGACTAAACTGAGACTAAATCAGGGCTAAAACAGGACTAAACTAGGACTAAACCAGGGCTAAACTAGGACTAAACCAGGGCTAAACTAAGACTAAACCAGGGCTAAAATAGGACTGAAACAGGACTAAAACAGCAGCAGGATGACAAAAGGAGGGCTAACCCAGATCTAAACCAGGTTAAAACCAGGACTAAATCCAGACTTAACTAGGAACAAAGTAGGACTGAATCAGGTACAACTCAAAACCAAACCAATGAAGGTTAAAACATGACTAAACCAGATCTAAAACTGGACTAAAAAGGACTTTAACAGAACACGGCTAAAGCAGGACTAAACAGGACCAAACCAGGTCTAACTAAGGACTTAACCAGGACCAAACAGGTCCAAACCAGGGTTAAACCAATGCGTCAGCTCAATAAAATGAACAATGAGGTTTGGGGCTTCACGATTCTCAAAGTTAATTTAAAAGAAAACTCAATCAGTTCCGTTCATTTCACACATGTTAAAAATCATTATCACAAATTGGCGCTGAGTGCGTACTATTTCATCTCACAGAAGAAAGATCGTTTCACATTCACAGTAATATACATGTAAGTATGCAGAGCTCCACGGAGAGGTCATGTTTTTTTTGTTACAGTAAAATGAAGCCGGGGTTAAATAATGGATGGTTAATCTTACCGCATTCATACCATACTTGTTTCACGTTGTTGTTAGCGTTCCAAATCCACTCTGAAAGTTGTGAAAAGCAATTATAAACTCATCGTGGTGGAGAATTTGGAAGCTTGGAATGCACCGGTAAAGTGAGTTTAAAAGAGTTCAGTTTTGTAACGTTTTTAAGACGGTATAAATCAGGCACAGCGTCGTTAAAACCTCAAACTGTGAAGAGTACAGCTGAAAGGTCACGCTCGACGTCCATCGCACGTTTAAACTAGAGACTGAGTAGCAGAAAGGTCTCAAATGTTGTCAATTTTGTCTCACCAGAGCAGCAGAAAGTCTTCACTGTCGCCATCACACCAGAACAGCAGAAAGGTCTTCACTGTCACCATCCACTTAACATTTAAACAGTGAACCGAGTAGCTGAAAGAACTCATATTATGTAAAACCACAGATTCGTAAAAAATATTGACTTTTGGAGACGTTTTCAAGTATTTCACACATTTCGAACTGCTAAAACGTAAAATGTTGTCATTTTGATAAAGATTTGTGCTGAAATTTGGTCAACACTGGCAACTCGAATCAATTTCTTATTTTTTCCAAGTGAATTTTATGCATATATTTTTGCTTGCTCAAAAATGGGGCGTGAACAGAATGACAATTTGAACGAGCTAAAAATAACTCCTCAAAGCAATGAAAAAGAAGGTTCTACTTTTCGCTCCAGCGCGAAAGTGTAGAAGAAGAAAATACAGATGCAGACGGGAAAAATATTTACTGTAAAAAACACGTAAAAATAGCTAAAACATTTGTAGCACTTTTACTTTTGTACTTTGTTACATTTTGCTCACTTTACACCGTCAAACTACAAACTACCTTACACGGTCAGACTGTGAAATAATCAGCCGAAAGGTCTTCACTGTTGATAACCATTTAACATTCAAACAGTGAGCTGAGTAGCTGAAATAAAATAACTTGTATTAAGTAAAACTACAGATACATGTGCAAAGTAAAATAAAATGAATTAGCATGTAAAAATGTTGACTTTTGGAGACGTTTTCAAGTATTTCACACATATTTTGAACTGCTAAAGCGTAAAATGTTGTCATTTTGATAAAGATTTGTGCTGAAATTTGGTCAACACTGGCACCTCGAATCAATTTCTTATTTTTTCCAAGTGAATTTTATGCATATATTTTGCTTGCTCAAAACTGGGGCGTGAACAGAATGACAATTTGAACGAGCTAAAAATAACTCCTCAAACCAATGAAAAAGAAGGTTCTACTTTTTGCTCCGGCTCGAAAGTGTAGAAGAAGAAAATACAGACACAGAAGGCAAAAACATTTACTGTAAAAAACACTAAAACATTTGTACTTTGTTACATTTTGCTCACTTTACACCTTCAAACTACAAACTCCCTTTCGCGGTCAGACTGCGGAAAAAAACAGCCGAAAGGTCTTCACTGTTGTTAACCATTTGACATTCAAACAGCAAACTGAATTTCTTGGCTCATTCCCATTCGCCCTCTAGGTTAGTTCTGTTCAAGAACTCGAGTCGCTGCTTCCGCCCGCAGCCTGAAGGTGGCGCTCTGTCTAATCTCAAGCTTGAAATATACAGCGGCTCTCGCTTTAATCCTTTCCGCTCGAGTCGCAGGCCCGAGGATCCGCGAACTGACCATGGATTACGTCTTAGTTACTGTCCCGAGGCGAGGCTTTGAACAGAAAGGCGCGCGTTCGTGAAAAATACCGACGGGAGGATGAAATGATCGGTCTAAATATAACGATAATGACCACTGGCGTCGTACAGGGGGGAGGCGGCTCGCTCCAATGTGTTCTGTGATCTATTTGCGGCGCAACAACTCGGTTTGAACTAGTCTCCTGCTGCGGAGATAAATGATTGTTCTCACTGATATTCACGTGGGAAAAGTAGAGATTAGATTAAAGCTCCAGTCAGGATGTTTGCAGGATGAACACGCAAGGAAATACGCAACGTTTTATTTGAAAGAAAATGGCATTGTTACTGATCTAATACTATACATTAGTATTTTTTTTGTTTTTTTAGATTAAAGTCCATATGAAGCTTTTTCCTATTTTTCTAATTCTGACTTAGTTTGGTGGTGTAGCACCTGGTAAATATTTGTCACAGTTTTACTCCCGTAAAGTTGCATTTTGTGAAAGAATTTTGAAAAATAAGAGTTTAAAATGACAGGAAGTCGAGCTGAATCCCTCTGTGATGTCATCAGTGTGCGACACAGAGACGGTTGACACACTTTTCTGACAGTTTAAACCATCGTTCGTCAAAATAAAGGTGTTTTATGGTTTTATTGTGTGTCAGATCAGAACTGTTGTGTCATTTATGTGGATTCTGACTCTTGTTTACAGTCTGGTTGCTTGGTAACAGTTGCGGAATTACCTCTACCTACAGTATGTCATATTTGAGCTCATGTCCGACCAGGAAGTACAATTATAAACTTTACACAAACTGTCAAACTGGGGACAAACGGGCAAAATCTTTGGTATAATATAATTGCATTCACTGCGTTTTAGTGTAATGTGCGGTTCAATCCGTCACACAGACTTTAATGTCGACTCGAATCCTGTCGGGTAAGTCGTTCTCAGCGTTCTCACGTCCTCCTGGCGTTAAACCGGTCGAGCGTGAGGCGCGACCGCTGTGACACACCTCCACATCTTGAGCCAGGCTCGGTCAGCACTCGCGCTGGAGGATTTGGCCTATTGTGCATATTTGACACCTCCTTTTTTGTGAGGCGAGAGCGCGGATCCGTCTCTGTCCTGAAGCGATTAGTGGCCACTGCACGGCCACCGGGCTACGAACGAATTCTCCCATAAAACGCAACGCCTTTTTGTGACATCAAACTGCCCATACTCGGCAAAGAGTGGATCCTAAAGAGATTCTTTGCCGTTTTCAAATATATTTAAATCCTCAAAGCGCCTAAAAGTTAGCTTTGAAAGAATTAGCCAGGCTCTGGGCCTGTGCCAAGGAAGCATAATAAGTGAACATGAATGGAAACGAATCAAAGATGGTGCTGTATTTGTTTCAATGGCCTGTGTTCGTTGGCGCGCGGTGCTTAAAAAGTATTTGCACTTACTCGTGGTGAAAATGGCAAGGAATCCCATCGAAATCCGATCTTCGTGAAACCCGTGTGTCCCTGTCAGTTTGAGCTCACCAAAAACACCAGTGCGTTCCGCCAAACCGCCTAAAGGAGAGACGGGCCTGTCCGTTCAGTTCATGTTCTAGATCTGTAAATGCATGATGTGTAATAATGCTGTAGAAAACTGTTTGAAATACACTGAACTGTCGAAAAGACTTTGTTTATCACCACAGAGAACGTGTTGGAGATGTGGTGTTTACAAAGACGAGCCAGGTGGACGAGCAAAGTGGACGGAGCCACACCGTGTCGTCCTCACACCGACCAGGGGAGGACGAGAACATGGGTGCTCTCATGGGAAAGTGAGAGAAATGTCTGGACAACACAGCGGCAGATCCATAACATCGCAGACGCAGGACTTCGTTTGTATGAGTTTTGTCCAGAGTCTACGGTAGAGTACGATACTCTGCTACAATGGACGAGAGACAGAGGCTACGGTGCGCAGAGTACCATACTCTGTGAAAAAGAATCAACAGTTATCATCATCAAGTGATGACGGTAATATGGGTGCTGAACACCTGTATTATACAATCGGGACAATCGGGACAATCGATCAACATACACAACTGTGTATACCGGTTAATGGAATATAGAGGGAAGAAAATAAGTGATCAACTTGAAAGGTTATGAAATGCATAATGTATAATGTACAATGTATAATTGACATGACAGAAGCTGAAGAAACACAATGGCATATTATACAGCCACAGTTGTTTGCACTAACTAAGAGAGTTTTTTATCTGCTACAACATAACTACATGTAATGTTAATGAGATTATGAATTGAGATGGGAAATGTACCAGTTCATATGTGTCATAGGTGTGATCGAAGCGAGCAGCGGAGGGAGGTCTCTTAAGGAACCAAGAGAGGACGTATGGTGGTGTGGAGACACAGTGCTGAGGGCTTGGAAACAAAGGGACTAGGACGTTGTGCCTATGTCTCTTTTGTGACCAGCATCACCCAGAACCATACCGCAGGGTCAAGGTCGAGAGGTTAGTGGACAGTCTGGTTCCAGTAGCACCTGATACAACGTATTTGATTCTATTGGGGTGTCCAGAGAGGTCCCTGACGAGTCAAACTGACTGACCAGAGAGCAGCGGGTTTAAGGACTTTCCGCTTGTACTTCTATATTTCCCATCACACCGCACCAAATTATAGACAAGATAAACTGTCTGTTTGTCAAATTACAGAGATTGACCAATCTGACTAAAAATATAGGACAGTAATGCAGTAGACATGTTGTGGGCCGAGAGAAAAGAAGTGTGTTCAATGTTGAGAACCGTGCATAAACTTTTTGAGTGTAAAAGTGTCATTTTAACACCAATATGAAAGACATGTTGAAAACTGAAAAGAATAATGTGTTTGGCATATGATACAGTAGACTAATGCTTTGATAAACAGGAGGGAAATGTGATAAAATGTGAATATATGAGTATATTTCTGTGATGTATTTTATCTGCATAATAGTGATATATTATCTGCATCATTAGTCTAAGAGAAGAACGGGTGTGTGACAAACTGCATTTGTGAAGGGGTCGTAAAGATGGCCAAAGGATGTTTACCCTAGGGGGGGGTGATAACCCAGAGGAGTCTGGGTAATGTTTACCCAAGGCTTGATCTCTACGGAAAAATACAAGTGCCTTGATGTGAGGCTGACCAATGAGAAATGTGACCCGCCTATTCCAGAATATCTAATAAAACCAACCAGCATGGGAAAGAACAGTGTGAGACGCGGGGGTGAGACGCAGGAGGGTCAGCCAGGCTCCTTACAACGGCCTGGCTGACACAGCCCCCGCGTTGTCTCCCATGCATGCCACACAAATGTCTGATGTTTCTGTGTCGTTTCATATTCTAAGTTGAATTGTGTTCTAAATGTGTTAAGGGATAGCATCGGGTGTATGTCTAATTCCATGACAGCTGGTCAGTTGATCACGTGCTCAAGTTTTTCTCGTCGCATTTCTGTCGTCGCGTGAATCGCGGCGATGAGAGCAGAAAGATAAGTGGGATCCAAAATATGAATGGACTTAAATGCGAGTAATACAATTAGTTCAAGATTTTATGACTTGCATTTAATCCAATTCATAATATCCTTTATCGCCCTCATTTACACCAGACCGCCTTAATCTCCCTCCAACATTCCAGGCTCGAAACCCATTTGTGTCAATTATCTTACAACCATAAATGCACTATTTCTATTTTTGTTTTTCAGTTTTTCTGATGTCTGTACTGGTGACTTTTTACCTCTACCGCTTACTTTTTAATTCAAGTGTCTTTCTACATGATCAAAAATGGCTTGTTTCTTTTGTTTGAATCCACGCCTTTCCTTTCCTTTTATGAAGCGAGCGCCAGAGTCGTACATCACGCTTTTGTTTCGGACTCGGCGCGGCGTGGACTCGTGCTCATAAGCCGATTGGACCTAAGACCTCAGCGTGATCGCGGTGAGAAGCGGGAGAGAGGGAAAAAAGAGAGCTGCGGGGGCGAGCGAGGCGCAGAGGTGAGAGAGAAGGAGCCCGTTCACATGGCGACGGCGCAAGTGACGTTTAAACTTAGACTGAATCATGTTTAAGCACCGGCACAAACACAGACCGGGCTTTAGCTCCTCAGCTACATAAACACTTTGGGGAAAGATCACGTCAGCGTCCGGTTGTACTTTTATTTCAATAGATCAAGTTAAATGTAGAGAAGACAAAATCAAATCATGTCTTATCTCTAATAAACCTTTTTACAACTTGTAACACTTGGATACCAGCCGCCATAAAACACCAAAGAAGGAGAAGAGGAAGACTGTGTGGAGAGGGCGTGATCTGTGTGGAGAGGGCGTGATCTGTGTGGAGAGGGCGTGATCTGTGTAGAGAGGGCGTGATCTGTGTGGAGAGGGCGTGATCTGTGTGGAGAGGGCGTGGTCTGTGTGGAGAGGGCGTGGTCTGTGTGGAGAGGGCGTGATCTGTGTGGAGAGGGCGTGATCTGTGTGGTCTGTGTGGAGAGGGCGTGGTCTGTGTGGAGAGGGCGTGATCTGTGTGGAGAGGGCGTGATCTGTGTGGAGAGGGCGTGATCTGTGTGGAGAGGGCGTGGTCTGTGTGGTCTGTGTGGAGAGGGCGTGGTCTGTGTGGAGAGGGCGTGATCTGTGTGGAGAGGGCGTGATCTGTGTGGAGAGGGCGTGATCTGTGTAGAGAGGGCGTGATCTGTGTGGAGAGGGCGTGATCTGTGTAGAGAGGGCGTGGTCTGTGTGGAGAGGGCGTGGTCTGTGTGGAGAGGGCGTGGTCTGTGTGGAGAGGGCGTGATCTGTGTGGTCTGTGTGGAGAGGGCGTGGTCTGTGTGGAGAGGGCGTGATCTGTGTGGAGAGGGCGTGATCTGTGTGGAGAGGGCGTGATCTGTGTGGAGAGGGCGTGGTCTGTGTGGTCTGTGTGGAGAGGGCGTGGTCTGTGTGGAGAGGGCGTGGTCTGTGTGGAGAGGGCGTGATCTGTGTGGAGAGGGCGTGATCTGTGTGGAGAGGGCGTGATCTGTGTGGAGAGGGCGTGATCTGTGTGGTCTGTGTAGAGAGGGCGTGGTCTGTGTGGTCTGTGTGGAGAGGGCGTGGTCTGTGTGGAGAGGGCATGATCTGTGTGGTCTGTGTGGAGAGGGCGTGGTCTGTGTGGAGAGGGCATGATCTGTGTGGTCGGTGTGGAGAGGGCGTGGTCTGTGTGGAGAGGGCGTGGTCTGTGTGGATAGGGCGTGGTTTGTGTAGAGAGGGCGTGGTCTGTGTGGAGAGGGCGTGATCTGTGTGGAGAGGGCGTGGTTTGTGTAGAGAGGGCGTGGTCTATGTAGAGAGGGCGTGGTCTGTGTGGAGAGAGCGTGATTTGTGTGGTGAGGGCGTGGTCTGTGTGGAGAGGGCGTGATCTGTGTGGTCTGTGTAGAGAGGGCGTGGTCTGTGGAGAGGGCGTGGTCTGTGTGGAGAGGGCGTGATCTGTGTGGAGAGGGCGTGATCTGTGTGGAGAGGGCGTGGTCTGTGTGGAGAGGGCGTGGTCTGTGTGGAGAGGGCGTGGTCTGTGTGTAGAGAGGGCGTGGTCTGTGTGGAGAGGGCGTGGTCTGTGTGGAGAGGGCGTGGTCTGTGTGTAGAGAGGGCGTAACGTTGAGATCTACAACGCACACATTGCGTAGTCGGCAGTATTTTATAAAGAGCGTTTTATGAATCAGGAGTTTGCCTCTAGTGGTCACTCAGAGTACGCGCGTCCTGCTCAGTCTCCGATCGTTCTGGGGCAGAATCATGTCTCATCTCTAATATAAACCTTTTTACAACCCGATAAATGGCTAATGTATTTACGATACTTTCAGCTGTATTTTGACTTTTACCAGTCACTTTTTCCCCACAACAGTAAATGTACTTTTACTTGCGTAGTGGACTTCAGTACTTTTGCCACCTCTGCCACACTGAGAAAGTACTTTGTCATGTGCCCAAACCAATTCAACACCATCTTTGAGTTATCTTCCAGATCTTATTATCACGGGAGAGCGAGCGTCATCCTTTTATTTGGACGCAAACCCTGATCTGATTTCAAGTCTTTCCTCCCGTCCCTGCATCAGTGAGAGACATATATTATTCACTCATGCGCCGTGGACGTAACTCAAGTTGACACACGCAGAGTAATACGTCTGTGGAGCGCGATGAGCGGGGAAAACAACTGGACAGTTTCGCTTCGCATCGCCAACGCCGCCACTCTTGACATCAGATGGTGAAACGCGGCTCATTAGCAGTGTGGGCGAGAGAACAGCTGAAAGGTCTCTGCATTTCAACGAGGCCGCGATGTATATTCATGCGGCTGCTCTGACCTCTCGTCCCCCAATACCAATCGATGTGGACGCCGGCCGAGTCCGTCAACTTTTCTGATGAGGCCCGGAAAAGTTAATTGCACTTTGCGTCACGGTCGGAAAGTGAAACGTGCGCTTTAGGTTTTCGGAGGAGACGATATCGACAAAACGCACGCCTCGCTGCAACGACCAATTATTTTTGTAATTGACCTGTCAGCGATTATTTTTTTGGGATAAGTCGACGAGTAAGGTTAAAATTCTATTGTGCGTTGAGTTGAAAGAAAATCAGTTTTTTTAACCAAATGAAGGTTGAAATGTCATGATTGAAGATAATATTTACAAATAAAGAGTATTATTGATGAACTGAAATGTTGTGTTATCTTTTTGAATCTCAATTTAATAATGTTGCCGTCTTTGTTATAAAAGGTCTTTTTGCATGTGTTTTTGAGTCTGTTTAGTCCAGTTACGATCAGAATTATTCAAAATGTTTTATTCATTAACATTTGAATTAATAGTATTGTAATTATTGCAATTACATACACTTATTTTACATAGTGTACGCATACTGTGTAATTATACTTTCTGGCAGAGGGTCTCCATAGATATACTCGCTTTAACTGAAACGTCCCCCACTATGGCTTTAAAAGTATCCTTCTCCATGGAGACGGCACATTTAACTTTAAAGACAAGGCTTTGGTGGATGATGGTTCAGACTTGACCTTAGGGTTAAAACGGAGGAGGAAAAACAGAAGAGGAGATTTACAGCTTCAGAACCAATAATGGGTTTCCTCAATACCACGTCCACAGGGAGGGGGGGAGGGGGGGATAGAGAGGTGAGGGAGGGGGAGCGAGAGAGGTGAGGGAGGGGGAGCGAGAGAGGTGAGGGAGGGGGAGCGAGAGGAGAGATGTTTTTCAGCAAACGCCACTTTCACAGAAGGTCAGAGTCAATTACTACCCACACAAAACACATTACGTCCTCCTTTACTTTTCATCTCTTTAACCACAAAGCCACCCATTTCCCACCGTCTCTGCAGCGAAAGCGTTTGTCCATCCACGTCTCTCCCGCTCCATCAAGAGGGGCATCCGGGTCGCTCGGGCGCGCTCACCGCCCCCTCGTTTGACCGTGCACGTGTTAATGTACGCCGACAGGGCCATCTCACTCAGACATAAGAGTCTGAGGCACAACCCGAACAATATCTGCAAAACAGAGGGTAAAATAGAGTGTAGGCGACTAAAACACCATTTATTGTGTCATTTTTAAAGATGTTGCTGTTGTTATTGTTTTATGGCAGTCGACAGCCGAGTGTCGCATTACCGCCAGACTTTATTCCCCAGACTTTGTCGTTCTTCTTCTTCTTTGGTGTTTTATGGCAGCTAATTTGAGAGCGATGGGTCATTACAATCACTTTTATTCGTCATAAAGCCTTTGATGTGACGGCCCCTCCCTCTCGGTCAAACCCACTGATTCCAACCGCCATAAAACTCCGAAGATGATGATTATCGGCTCATGTTTAGTTCAATCTCATTGATACGTCACTTAGCCGGGTCTTTTAGGGCATTTGGGAGGCGTGGAGAGGGCGTGGTCTGTGTGGAGAGGGCGTGGTCTGCGTGGAGAGGGCGTGGTCTGTGTGGAGAGGGCGTGGTCTGCGTGGAGAGGGCTTTGACTGTGTGGAGGGTGCTACTGAAGAATAAAGTCTGAAGAATAAAGTCTAAAGAATAAAGTCTAAAGAATAAAGTCTGGCGGTGATGTAACACTTACCAGCCAAAGAAGAAGAAGAAAGAAAGAAGAAGAAGAAGGAAGTAAGAAGTAAGGAAGGAAGTAAGTAAGTAGAAGTAGAAGTAGAAGAAGAAGTAGAAGAAGTAGAAGAAGTAGAAGAAGAAGAAGAAGAATGTGTAGAGAGGGCGTGGGATTTACAAAGCACACATTGCGTTGTCGGCAGTATTCTATAAAGATCGTTTTATAAATCAGGAGTTTGCCTCTAGTGGTCACTCGTGCGCACGTCCTGCTCAGTCCCCGATCGTTCTGGGGCAGTGTGAAGGTCCTCTGCTGCGTTACTTTTAGGCGTTCTCCTGCTGCGACAGTGAAAAATGTGGGCGTCGGCGGCTCGGCGAGGGCGACACGTTCTGTGAAATGAGCCGGACCGTATCCGTCACCGAAGTGCGAGGCGTTTGTGGAGCGGTTCGAAGGGAAACCATAAATCAAAATGACTCCATAGAAACGCGTGGAGGATCAGAGATGTGTTCGAGACAAGAAGAAGGGCGGAGAAGTCACTCTGCAAAAGGGTCAAAGAGAAAAGGAAGGGCTAGAAAAATATAGTTGTAAGTAGTTAAGTAAATAGCAGAAGATATTTCAACATTTTAGAATTTAAGTATAACCTTGTTGTACGGACAAATTAAATTCAAAACTTAAGCCAGAGAATGCAGCTGTCACGTACTTAAGTTCACCCCATTTATAAAACAAAACATCCCTTTATGAATTTGTAATATTACACATATTAATCATTAGACGCTGAGTAAAATTTACAATTGTGTGAGACTTTGAATATAGTTTGCAGATTTGGTCAGAACGGCTCTTTTGTGGCTCTGACCCAAGACAGAGTTAGAACTTGCTCTATTTCTTGTTTTGAATTTATGATTTTTTTTTTGCTATTTTACTTTTTTTAACATGTATCAACAAAAAACACAAAAGGAGAAAAAAACAAAAAAACACTAATGAATGTTTAAAAAAAAAAAAAAAAAAAAAAAAACGAGAACAATGAACAAGCAGGACCAGGTAGAACACAAGGCAAAAAAGGTAGAACATAAGGTAGTGGCATCGGGGGAAAAAATGTATAATAATGCATAAAAAAAGAGTATATTAAGTTCTGAATAATTGTCCCATTTTGTCCATTAATTTCACATAAAACTTGCGTCTATTTTCCACTGTGCATTTGTCGGCTATTTCTTCTTCTTCCCGGCTGCCAGGAGTATGTTCCAAAGGTATGGGCGGGGGTTTTGAGACCCATGTACATTATTCCAAAATTGAGTGGGAGGTGTCAAAAACAACCCACGTGAAACAGAACAGGACCAAAGAGAACAAATCAAGCAGAGAAGACGACAAGAAAAACCCCACGAAATGAAGTCCAGAGTAGATGTTTCTTCATTTTCGACTCAATGAAAACCCAACACTGTGTCTGAACTCATAACTGACGGATGGAATGACAAGACTAAAAATAGCAGCTCTTTCATTTGGTTTACGTTTCTGTCGTCTTCTTCGTTTGTTTCTGAGACGGCGACAGGGATGGAGAAAGTGTCACCAAATGCCCCCGCTCTCCCCCCGTTGGATTGACAGGATTGATAAATGATCTCGATTGTTTTGATCTTTTGATTATTCACCCGATGGCGACGGTTAGATCTCGGAAATGCGCTCTCGCTCACTAGGGCCGATCTTCTAGGGCCGAAGCGACTCCTCGATGAGTTCAATTACAAAAAACGCATCGATTCTTTTCTTTCGTTTGTTCGTGATTCGTTTAATTTTCGACATGCTGTCCAGGCTCGTGGAACAAAAATGGCCCGTGACTGCTGCCCTCTTTGACCAAACAGTGACTCCAAGAGGCAAACACCAGCTGGACCTGAAGCCTGAACAATGGCCCTCGCCCCATTGCAACAGTTTTTCTATGTCACTCTGTCTGCTCTCCCACAACTTGTTCATAACCTTAAAAAAAACACAGAGGGTGCAGCATTTGAAAACTCCCCTGCCTGAGCTTCTCAAACTCAGATGAAAAAAGATGGAAAGAAATGTTTCCACTCGGATCAACCAAGCACCGCCCTCCTTTTGATCTTCAGAGGCATTCACAAAGCACAGAGCAAACAATGGCACTTGATACCAACAAATAACACAAAATACAGAAAGTAGTGCTCCAGATAACCCTGTGTCTTCAAACAAACAAACATAATTCCTGGACAAAGGGACCGGGATCCTCCTCTGAGCCCAGTGTAAGTGAAGGAGATGCAGATGAACAGGTGACTCGGCCGGTGCAAAGAGAAACACTCAAGTATTTTGGCGAGAGCCCTCCAGCCAAGAAGGAGAATCCACTTTCACGGTGGAAAACTAATGGAACGCGTTATCTGCCTCTGTCTACACCAGCAAATTCTTTTCCACGTACACATAGTATTATTTATGTATTTATTTATTTGTCTATGGGAGTTTTTGTTTATAGGAGATCTTCTACTGAGAGTGTTTTTCAGACTTCCTATAAGTGATCTGTTCTTCTGTATCTACCTCTGTATCTACCTGCGTTGCAACAATGAAATTTCCCCATGTGGGACAATAAAGGAATATCTTATCTTATCTTATAGTCAGCGCTTAGTTTCAAAGCTACCATTGTATTAAAACAGAAAAGTAGAATTTCATTGTTCTTAAATGTTTACCGTATTTTCCGGACAATAAGTCGCAGCGGAGTATAAGTCTCACCAGTCAAAAAATACATAATAATAAGAAAAAAAAACATATATAAGTTGCACTGGGGTATGAAATGCGGTTGCAAGTGTGAAAATAACAAATAAGTTGCTCCGAAATTTAAGTATAAAAGTATAAATGTAAGTATAAGTCGCACCCCGGCCAAAACGATGAAAAAAGGTGCAACTTATAGTCCGGAAAAAAGGTAATCACACCACAAAAAGCTGTTGCTTGCAGCTTTAACATTTATTTTTGGATGAACCCGAGTTTCCGTTGGGGAAAGTATTAAACTGTCGGTGTACTATTCTGATATGCTTTATTATCTATATGTTTTGCTATAGATTACCATTGCCAATACGACTGGTCAGTGTAATTGTATTTATTTTAGCACCCTGATTTATTGTAAAACCTCGTGCATTTTAATATTATTTTCAAATCATCACGGGAAGTTCAAGCGCAACGTTTATGTCTGTGCACTTCTTAATAAATGCGATGAAAAAGCACTTATCCGATGTATCGAGGTAAATAATGGATTGTCTCTGATGGGTCACTTTGTTTGAAGCGCTTTCCGTTGCGCTCCAATCATAATTAAATGGTTTCACAAAGAGGCACTTCGGTCCATCACAATCAGAGAAAGTGGAGAACTTCCTTGTGGACACTTACCGACGTATTTTCCGGACTATAAGTTTGGCCGGGGTGCGACTTATAAGTATTTACTGATACTCCGGAGCGACTTATATGTGATATTATCTGTTATTTTCACACTTGCAACCGCATTTCATACTCCAGTGCGACTTATATATGTTTTTTTCTTCTCTATTATGCATTTTTTGGCTGGTGCGACTTATACTCCGGAAAATACGGTATCTCACTGTGATTATTATGCATTTATCTTTTGCAAAACTGCCTAAAATTACGTTCAGCCGACCCAGTAAACGACTATCATGTTTATAGTGCATTTGAGATGTTGCATACATTTTTTAGCCAAATAAAAGTTCAAATACGATAAGTGACGATTTACGAATAAAGTGTAACATTAATGAAAATCAGACAGGTTTCTTTTTTTTTTGAATTTTATTTAGCCATTTTTATTTTTCAAATGCAGTCAAAGAATCTGACCAGAGGACCAGAAAAAGTGAATAAAAATAAACATAAAAAATATGGCATATCTAAATTGAAATAATGGTCGGAAATAGTCCAAATCTGTCCATTTCCAATTCTGAATGTTATTTTTTTCCATTTGTTTTACGTCCGGTCCCATGTCCGTCCAGTCCTTGATCGTTGGTGATGTTTGTGTCACACATTTCTTTGTGATGGCCTTTTTTTGAAGAAGACAAAGAAGATGAAGAAAAAGGTGGTGAAGAAGAAGAAATGATTTACGTAATTAAATGTCCTCTGCCAACATAATTCATTCAAAAACAAACATGACCAGAAGAAAAATGGAGTAAAAAAATTCCCAAAACAAAAGGCTTTTTAAAAGAATAAACACAAAAACACATACATTAGGGCTGTATTTGACTAAATTCATTCTTGATCGACTAAAAACATTCTCTGCCGATCGATTTATCGACTGTAGGGGCCAAATCTCTCAAAAATATGAAGTATCTCCAAGTGTCTGACCCAAGCTGCACTCACAACGCTACGACTGCACGGCAAAAACAAGTATTTATGCAGAAACGCGCAAGTAAACGGCATATTTATGAGTAAAAAAAAGCAGATTAAACTCCCAAACTTATTTAGAAAAAGTCGGAAAGCGTCAGACGAACTGACGAAAAGACTTGGACGAGTGTCGAAACGTATTCACTCCACAGTTTACAAGAAGTAAGCTTTATTTCTATTTTTCTCAGTCTCTGCTTCATCCGTATTTATCGCTTTTTAAAAGAGAAAACTCATGCCAAACATGTAATTTAGCCCCAGACAGACAGAATATGAAACCTTTCTCAAATGTCAATGCTCTTGGACCCTGAATTGTTTGCTTTCCCCAGCACGACCTCTCTTCTACAGCCGGGCCCGTAATGCGTTTGAACGAGCTGTAATCGTGTGGCGCATTAGTGTAGCCGCTAACGACCCTCTGTAATTGCCCGCCATTCGCCGCGCCAATTAGACACGGTGTCGATGAGGTCGGGTCAGAGCGCCACGACCGTTTCACTGAGAGAAAGAGGAGGAAAAAACGCTGTCTGAGAGGTGCGAGTTTACCGTTTTACCTTTAGTTTAGCACTTTGTGGGAGTTGTCGGTTCACGCCAGACACGCCACCTGTGCCGTCGGCGGCCATCTTGGCTCTGGTCGCAGACGTAAACGACAAATATCAGAGCAGTCTTGATATTTACGGATTGTCGGCTGTGGTTCTGACATTTACACCACAGCAAATGACATCGCACAAAAGAACAGCTGCATTTTAACGCGCAAATGTGCGAGTGGTGTAGAAAATGCTAATAGACTAGCATTGGCGGCTAGCGCAGGTCATGGACACAAAAAAAAACGAAACATGGCTAGTAAGCGACTAAAGCTTTCCGTGTCAGTGGTCATAGCGCCGCACTAAATATGAATTACGTTTTGTAAGTGATTTTCTGCTTTTAATGCTCACTTTGATGAAGGCCGGTGCCAGTTAAAAGTCAATGTAAAGTCGTGAAAAAGCCGCTCAAAAGCCGTTATACCTGCGCTTGCTGTTCTGTGAGACGTTATCAGGCAAAAACCCACACTTTTCAGACGGCATTTATAAAAATCAAACACTCGTCGCTTTCCCGTAGAAAAAATATGTCTCCGGCCAGCCGCAGTTTAACGCTAATCTCCACGTGTGACGTACGTTGACGTGAACCGATTAGCCACGAGATCGCATCGAAACAGATATTGGCAGACGTCTGAAAACGCTAAATAGAATAAACTCGTCGTTTTCAAACACTAAATAGAATAAACTTGTTATTTTTTCGGGAGCTTTTGATCAATACAAGTGTTCATGGTCGTGTTTAGCAGTTGGCTAATGCTAGCTTGCGGCGGCTGACGTTACGTGAGATTGCGGGACTTGTTTAAATCGACTTGTTTAAATCGCCCGCCCAATGACATCACCACAGACGATGAATGAACGTACAAACCTTTTCAATCGCCCGTTCCAGAGATGTTTTCAAATCGTTTCAAGAAAGTTGTACGTCTGAGTGAAAGTTGGATTGGATTCGCTTAATCAATAATCGTGATTATTGGTCACGATAAAATCACGGGAATGAATACATAGCAATCATGACAATTTTAGAAGCAGAATTAAGTATTTTTAGTTCAATAAACAGCCCAAAAAATAAATAAAATAATCTTAAATGTTTTTAATCTGGCCGTTTCTGTCATATTTTACTTTATTTTGTCTTTCAGAAAGTTCAGTTTGGTAACGCCGCTCACAAACTCTCGGAACATTGATATGGAAATGAAATATTTCACTGTTGTTGGGTCACTTTTCATATGTTATAGAACGGACACTTTTCATATGTTTCCGGTGACATTTTGACCATTCATAAAATAGTATTTTGTTTTGAATTGTTGATTTCTCGGCAGCAGTGCTACTTTTTCCATCCGGCGTGCGATACGCTTCGTTTACAAGCATTTGTGACGGATTGTTTTAAATATATCCATAATTTCACCTCACTATAGACTAAGTGATTTTTATCTGTCTGTTTGCGTTCTAAATCTGGCCACACACCGACATAATGCTGCTCTGTTCACGGTGTCAATACATGTGAATAATTGTACAATCATGGCGTTTGTTCATCGTAACAATGTAACACTAAAATAAAGAATAAAACAGGAGGAATGACACGCAAACAGGCACAATAATCTCACCTCAAAAGAACCCTAATCATTGGACTCATGGACAAACTTGCTGGTCGTGTCTCGTGGCTAATCCCGGCGGGACGGAGCGGACTGACAGTCGTGATAACGCTCTCGTCTCGTGGCATTTGTCGCTGTCGCTCTGAAGGTTAAATCCAGACGTACAATGGACAAAACAACAACATTTTTATTCAGTGCGTTCATTATTCAGGCAAAGACGAGTCCACGCGCAGGCGCCGGGACAGCACGGGGATGTGGATCTGGTGTGGACCTGGTGTGGACCTGGTTTGGACCTGGTTTGGACCTGGTGTGGACCTGGTGTGGACCTGGTGTGGACCTGGTGTGGACCTGGTTTGGACCTGGTGTGGACCTGGTGTGGACCTGGTGTGGACCTGGTGTGGACCTGGTTTGGACCTGGTGTGGACCTGGTTTGGACCTGGTTTGGACCTGGTGTGGACCTGGTGTGGATCTGGTGTGGATCTGGTGTGGACCTGGTGTGGACCTGGTTTGGACCTGGTGTGGACCTGGTGTGGACCTGGTGTGGACCTGGTTTGGACCTGGTGTGGACCTGGTTTGGACCTGGTGTGGACCTGGTGTGGACCTGGTGTGGACCTGGTGTGGACCTGGTTTGGACCTGGTGTGGACCTGGTTTGGACCTGGTTTGGACCTGGTGTGGACCTGGTGTGGATCTGGTGTGGATCTGGTGTGGACCTGGTGTGGATCTGGTGTGGACCTGGTTTGGACCTGGTGTGGACCTGGTGTGGATCTGGTGTGGACCTGGTGTGGACCTGGTGTGGATCTGGTGTGGATCTGGTTTGGATCTGGTTTGGATCTGGTGTGGATCTAGTGTGGATCTGGTTTGGACCTGGTGTGGACCTGGTGTGGACCTGGTTTGGACCTGGTT
This sequence comes from Eucyclogobius newberryi, assembly GCF_026437365.1. Classification (NCBI taxonomy): domain Eukaryota; kingdom Metazoa; phylum Chordata; class Actinopteri; order Gobiiformes; family Gobiidae; genus Eucyclogobius; species Eucyclogobius newberryi. The sequence goes on along the minus strand of NW_027315857.1, from coordinate 22,812,645 downwards.
TGGACCTGGTTTGGACCTGGTGTGGACCTGGTTTGGACCTGGTGTGGATCTGGTTTGGATCTGGTGTGGACCTGGTGTGGACCTGGTGTGGACCTGGTTTGGATCTGGTTTGGATCTGGTGTGGATCTAGTGTGGATCTGGTTTGGACCTGGTGTGGACCTGGTGTGGACCTGGTTTGGACCTGGTGTGGATCTGGTTTGGATCTGGTGTGGACCTGGTGTGGACCTGGTGTGGACCTGGTTTGGACCTGGTGTGGATCTGGTGTGGACCTGGTGTGGACCTGGTGTGGATCTGGTTTGGATCTGGTGTGGATCTGGTGTGGAACTGGTTTGGACCTGGTGTGGACCTGGTGTGGACCTGGTTTGGACCTGGTTTGGACCTGGTGTGGACCTGGTGTGGATCTGGTGTGGATCTGGTGTGGACCTGGTGTGGATCTGGTGTGGATCTGGTGTGGACCTGGTGTGGATCTGGTGTGGATCTGGTTTGGATCTGGTTTGGATCTGGTGTGGATCTAGTGTGGATCTGGTTTGGACCTGGTGTGGACCTGGTGTGGACCTGGTTTGGACCTGGTTTGGACCTGGTTTGGACCTGGTGTGGACCTGGTTTGGACCTGGTGTGGATCTGGTTTGGATCTGGTGTGGACCTGGTGTGGACCTGGTGTGGACCTGGTTTGGATCTGGTTTGGATCTGGTGTGGATCTAGTGTGGATCTGGTTTGGACCTGGTGTGGACCTGGTTTGGACCTGGTTTGGACCTGGTGTGGACCTGGTGTGGACCTGGTTTGGACCTGGTGTGGATCTGGTTTGGATCTGGTGTGGATCTGGTGTGGACCTGGTGTGGATCTGGTTTGGATCTGGTGTGGATCTGGTGTGGAACTGGTTTGGACCTGGTGTGGACCTGGTGTGGACCTGGTTTGGACCTGGTTTGGATCTGGTGTGGACCTGGTGTGGACCTGGTGTGGATCTGGTGTGGACCTGGTTTGGACCTGGTGTGGACCTGGTTTGGACCTGGTTTGGATCTGGTGTGGACCTGGTGTGGACCTGGTGTGGACCTGGTTTGGACCTGGTGTGGACCTGGTTTGGACCTGGTTTGGATCTGGTGTGGATCTGGTGTGGACCTGGTGTGGACCTGGTCCAGTCCCGGTCCGGTCCCGGTCCGGTCCTGAACCTGGCCTCTTCCACAATGTATTCTTCTCGTTTCCATCTTTAATCGTCTCCTTTGATCTGGCGCCTGAAGCGAATCCCACTTTAATCTTTTCCCCTCGTGATTAAACGACCTCTGCACTTCAGAACCACCTGGAAACAGATCTTTACAGTCCAGATGAATAAGAAATGTAATAAAAGTGCTGTTACTGACAATTCTCTCCACAAAGTCCAAAGACCTTCATGTGCGACCGGAGGATCCAAACCAGGACTTTACCTAGGTCTTCCCAAGTCCAAAGACATTATACAGGCCATCGCAGACTAAACCAAGACTAAACAGAGACTAGACTAGATCTGAACCAGCTTGGTCTGGAAGGCGTGGGCAGGAAAGCAAGATCATATAAACCAGGATTAGAACCAGGACCATTCAAGTCAATATTACTCTCAGTACTGAACATTTTAATGTGTTTAATCTGCATCTTTGGACCAGTTTAAATCTTTACTGCTGGTTTAGACCTGGTTTAGACCTGGTTTAGTCCTGGTTTAGACCTGGTTTAGACCTGGTTTAGTCCTGGTTTAGTCCTGGTTTAGTCCTGGTTTAGTCCTGGTTCAGACCTGGTTCAGTCCTGGTTCAGTCCTGGTTCAGTCCTGGTTCAGTCCTGGTTCAGTCCTGGTTTGGTTCAGTCCAGGTCCAGTCCTGGTTCAGTCCTGGTTCAGTCCTGGTCCAGTCCCGGTTCAGTCCTGGTTCAGTCCTGGTCCAGTCCTGGTTCAGTCCTGGTTCAGACCTGGTCCAGTCCCGGTTCAGTCCTGGTTCAGTCCTGGTCCAGTCCTGGTTCAGTCCTGGTTCAGACCTGGTTCAGACCTGGTCCAGTCCTGGTTTGGTTCAGTCCTGGTCCAGTCCTGGTTCAGTCCTGGTTCAGACCTGGTCCAGTCCCGGTTCAGTCCTGGTTCAGTCCTGGTTCAGTCCTGGTTCAGACCTGGTTCAGACCTGGTTCAGTCCTGGTTCAGTCCTGGTCCAGTCCTGGTTCAGTCCTGGTTCAGACCTGGTCCAGTCCCGGTTCAGTCCTGGTTCAGACCTGGTTCAGTCCCGGTTCAGTCCTGGTTCAGTCCTGGTTCAGTCCTGGTTCAGACCTGGTCCAGTCCCGGTTCAGTCCTGGTTCAGTCCTGGTCCAGTCCTGGTTCAGTCCTGGTTCAGACCTGGTTCAGTCCCGGTTCAGTCCTGGTTCAGTCCTGGTTCAGTCCTGGTTCAGACCTGGTCCAGTCCCGGTTCAGTCCTGGTTCAGACCTGGTTCAGTCCCGGTTCAGTCCTGGTTCAGACCTGGTTCAGACCTGGTCCAGTCCCGGTTCAGTCCTGGTTCAGTCCTGGTCCAGTCCTGGTTCAGTCCTGGTTCAGACCTGGTCCAGTCCCGGTTCAGTCCTGGTTCAGACCTGGTTCAGTCCCGGTTCAGTCCTGGTTCAGTCCTGGTTCAGTCCTGGTTCAGACCTGGTCCAGTCCCGGTTCAGTCCTGGTTCAGTCCTGGTCCAGTCCTGGTTCAGTCCTGGTTCAGACCTGGTTCAGTCCCGGTTCAGTCCTGGTTCAGTCCTGGTTCAGTCCTGGTTCAGACCTGGTCCAGTCCCGGTTCAGTCCTGGTTCAGACCTGGTTCAGTCCCGGTTCAGTCCTGGTTCAGACCTGGTTCAGACCTGGTTTGGTTCAGTCCTGGTTCAGACCTGGTTCAGACCTGGTTTGGTTCAGTCCTGGTTCAGTCCTGTGTTTACACCATAAGCTGTGACGTTCAGTTTTGACGGACGCGTCTGAAAATGGCTCTAAATCTCCTTAAACGCCTTAAATCCGTCAGTTTGAGCGATAAACGTCGAGTCGCGCGTCAACATCCGTCTCTTAAACGCAGACGAACACCATCGACTCAAAGTGAAGGAAACAGTAAATAAAAAAACAATATTAAAAGCTGAGGAAATGTGTGCAGTGGAGGGAAGAGCAGATAAATCCATCCTCAAACTGAGGGTTTCGTAAGAAAAGATCAAAAAGATTGAAGGTTTTTTGATCTATAAATCTGAGCCAGGATCAAACTCATCATTAAACTAACTTAAGAAAGATACTGAAGGATTATTTACCATCGAACAACAGCAAAATCATGAATTCACTTTAAGTCACAGTTGTTGAAATGCTGTAAATCACTGTTGCTTAAAGCGCCCCCTACAGGTGGGGCCACTCATTGGATTGAAACGCAGTCAACATCAATTTATTAAGAATTTTGCTAAAAAAAATATATATATATAAATGTTATCACAGAACAGCAATTTTTTAGGTTTTTAATTTCACTTCCTTGTAATTGATGACGTCACTGTAGGATATTACCCAGCAAACACTGGGCCAAAACTCATCTAATGTCACCATTTTTTTTTATTTGAAGAATACAAATGAATGAGAGCGACTTTATTTTGTTGAATTAATGTTTAGAGGGTCAAAAAAGTTGTTTTTTTGTGTAGTTTATGCATTAACTTTGACTGGACTGAGTGTGATGTCACTTCCTGCCATTTTTCTACAGATTTGTCAACATTTTCTCCACAAAAACCTGCTCGATTGGTGTAAAACTATAACAGATATAAACACACCAAATCAAGTCAACATTTTGACCAGTTGCGCAGGCCCTTGCTCGTTCGCGCAGGCCCTTGCTCGTTCGAGCAGGCCCTTGCTCGGTTGCGCAGGCCCTTGCTCGTTCGAGCAGGCCCTTGCTCGGTTGCGCAGGCCCTTGCTCGGTTGCGCAGGACCTTGCTCGGTTGCGCAGGCCCTTGCTCGGTTGCGCAGTCGACGGATTCTGTTCTTTTAAAAGACAAATACTGTGCATTATTTCTTTTGTTCCTGGCCTTCAAATTCGCTCTTAAAGTAACGCACGCGCTGAAATCCACACGTCTCTCAGCCAGGCGTTCCCTCGGCAGGACTTTGTGTTAGCGCTCCACCTCCTGGCAGCGGAGAGTATTACCACTAGGGAAATAAACAGACGCTAGCTCGCCCCCCCCGGCACGCTAATGCGAGCACGCGGTTGCCATGAAGGTGATTTTAAATGCTATGGCGATGATTTACGAACTTGAATACCGTATTTTCCGGACTATAAGTTGCACCGTTTTTCATAGTTTTGGCCGGGGTGCGACTTCTACTTATATTTATACTTATATACTTATACTCCGGAGCGACTTATATGTGATATTATTAGTTATATTCTTCACACTTGCAACCGCATTTCATACTCCAGTGCGACATATATGTTTTTTATTATGCATTTTTTGGCTGGTGCGATTTATACTCCAGAAAATACGGTATGTTGCCGCGCTGACTTGGACGCCACGAATTGGGGGACATTTTCTTGTCACTCCGTTTATCGACTATCGACCTGATCTACATCATGCCTGGAGGTAAAAGGGGAGGGGCCACCCAGCCATTTCCTTGTTCAAACCCGGTCCTGAATGTACGACGTGGAGCAGCGGTGTTAATGAGATAATCCACTTTTGTCGTGTGTAAAGTGGGATTTACACGTATTACATTTGTAACCGCCTCGTCTTTCAAACAATCCGCTGTTGTATCGTTACCGTTTTGACACGTATTAGTCGCAGCTTCGGGGAATGTTGCAGGAGTTTGGTTTGTGCGTTTGAGATGGCTTTTTGGACACGACTATCGATTCTTCCCGAGCCCGTTCTGAGCCACTCGATGCGACACTACCTCGCACGCGTGGACGGGGTTAGCACCGACGACGCCAAACACAGCTCCAGGTAGTTTTGGGGACGACGGAACGACGCTATAAAACGCTCAAAAAGCTCAGTTTTGCATAATGCGTGCGCTCCAAACCGGTCCAAATTGATATTCTATTAACATTTTCTATCTTTAATTCATGAGCAGGCCATTAAATACTGACAAAGGTCCATATTCCGCCATGATCTGAACCGCACATGCTTTTAACGCCGCGAACTGGCCGTGGACCTCTTCATTAAAAAAATGGAAAAAAAAACTGATAATTGAGGAGTTGAAAAGTAGATCATTACTATTTCAAACTCGTACGCAGGAGGGTCCTGTGCACACATTAGCATTTCCGTACGACTGCGAGCATTACATCTCCTCCGCTCTTTATCTCCTCCCCAGAGTCCATCTCCTCCTCCTCTTCCTCCTCCGAATTAGCATAATGAGCCGAACCGGGCGCAATATTAGGTGGATATTGTTTGAATTCTCCAGAGTCCAGGACACATGAAGGGCGTCGTTAGCTTCGTTAACGATTCAGCTTCACGGATCCGGCGGAGGGCGGGCGGATCCGGACGGGAGCCGGCTCAAACGGGACTAAAGGAGACCACGAAAGGAGACGGAACGATCTAAACTAGAGAGTCGCGCATTTGTGAGAAACTTTACGGGTATTTTAATTGCCTGGTATGAAAAGCTCGGCGCGACGTCTATTTGGACGGTTAAACGAAGTATTAAAAAGAGTTTGATGTAGGAATGTCTCCTGTGTGATCCATAGTTTGTTCAGGTAAAAAAGCAGGACTAAACCAGGTCTAAAACAGGACTAAACCGAGTCCAATACAGGACTAAACCCGGGTCTAAACCGGGTCTAAAACAGGACAAAACTGGTTCCAAAAAAGGACTAAACCGGGTCCAATACAGCAATAAACCCGGGTCTAATCTGGGTCTAAAACAGGGTCTAAAACAGAACTAAACCGGGTCTAAAACAGGACTAAACCGGGTCTAAAACAGTACTAAACCGAGTCCAATACAGGACTAAACCCGGGTCTAAACCGGGTCGAAAACAGGACTAAACCAGGTCTAAAACAGTACTAAACCGAGTCCAATACAGGACTAAACCCGGGTCTAAACCGGGTCAAAAACAGGACTAAACCCGGGTCTAAAACAGGACAAAACTGGTTCCAAAAAAGGACTAAACCGGGTCCAATACAGCACTAAACCGGGTCCAATACAGCACTAAACCCGGGTCTAATCTGGGTCTAAAACAGGGTCTAAAACAGGACTAAACCGGGTCTAAAACAGTACTAAACCGAGTCCAATACAGGACTAAACCTGGGTCTAAACCGGGTCGAAAACAGGACTAAACCCGGGTCTAAAACAGGACAAAACTGGTTCCAAAAAAGGACTAAACCGGGTCCAATACAGCACTAAACCGGGTCCAATACAGCACTAAACCCGGGTCTAATCTGGGTCTAAAACAGGGTCTAAAACAGAACTAAACCGGGTCTAAAACAGGACTAAACCGGGTCCAATACAGGACTAAACCGGGTCCAATACAGGACTAAACCCGGGTCGAAAACCGAGTCAAAAACAGGACTAAACCGGGTCTAAAACAGGAAAAAACTGGTTCCAAAAAAGGACTAAACCGGGTCTAAAACAGGATTAAACCGGGTCTAAAACAGTACTAAACCCGGTCCAATACAGCACTAAACCGGGTCCAATACAGCACTAAACCCGGTCCAATACGGCACTAAACCCGGGTCTAAACTGGGTCTAAAACAGGGTCTAAAACAGGACTAAACCGGGTCTAAAACAGGAGTAAACCGGGTCTAAAACAGGACTAAACCCGGGTCTAAACCGGGTCGAAAACCGGGTTGAAAACAGGACTAAACCGGGTCTAAAACAGGACAAAACTGGTTCCAAAACAGGATTAAACCCGGTCTAAAACAGTACTAAACCCGGTCCAATACAGCACTAAACCGGGTTCAATACAGCACTAAACCCGGGTCTAAACTGGGTCTAAAACAGGGTCTAAAACAGGACTAAACCGGGTCTGAAACAGGACTAAACCGGGTCCAATACAGGACTAAACCGGGTCCAATACAGCACTAAACCGGGTCCAATACAGGACTAAACCGGGTCTAAAACAGGTCTAAAACAGGACTAAACCGGGTCTAAAACAGGACTAAATCGGGTCCCTAAACTGGGTCCAATACAGGACTGAACCGGGTCTAAAGCAGGACTAAACCCGATCTAAAATAGGACTAAATTGGGTCTAAAACATTACTTAAACCAGGTCTAAAGCAGGACTAATCCGGGTCTAAAGCAGGACTAATCCGGGTCTAAAGCAGGACTAATCCGGGTCTAAAATAGGACTAAAACGGGTCTAAAACATTACTTAATCCGGGTCCAAAAAAGGACTAAATCGGACGGAGAGCGGGCAAATCTGGACAGGAATCGGCTCAAACAGGACTAAAGGAGGCCACAAAACGCAGCCTTGTAACGAGTCTGACCAAACTAGAGAGTCGCCCATTTGTAAGAAACTCTATCGGTATTTTAATTGCTTGGTATGAAAAGCTCGGCGCGACATCTATTTGGACGGTTAGACGAAGTATTAAAAAGTTATGAAAAGAGTTTGATGTTGGTATGTCTCAAAAAACACCACTTGAACCATGAGCAATGGCTCTGAACGCCTGCAAGGAGCATCAGCCTTGAGCTTGAATTGAAAAAGGACAAGTTTGAGCAGCGGAAAACCTTTCCCCAGATTCTTTTCATCATCGCAAACGCCATGGTCAAGGTCAGGCCGCACTTTTAATAAAAATAAAAACTGGAGTTGCACATCATCGTTTTTTCCCCTCAAACGGAAGGTCAACAATCTGAACGATCAACGCTTTCACGCAGCAGGAATTTAAAGTATGTTTGAAGCAGTTTTAACTGGCCAAAGTGGCACAAACGGATTCTAAACTGTTTATTCCCCCACATATATGTCGTATATTACACTTCATATAAATATATAACTTCAAAATGTCTCTCTCTCTCTCTCTCTCTCTCTCTCGCTCCCGCTCTCCTGTCTTGGTAATCCCTATCTGGGCGCCTGCAGGGTTGTATAGTCACAAGGAGACAGATGTGTTGTTGTGGAGGACTTGCAGGCGCTCAGTCTCAGCAGTAGCTGTCACAGTGGCTCAGGTTGAAGGAATCTCACTGGTTTAAGCCCCAAGAACTCTCCACAAACGTCTTTCACAGCATTTGTGAGTCCGCCTCTAGTCATGGTTTGGACAGGACTAAACAGGGTCTAAAACAGGTCTAAAACAGGACGAAACCGGGTCTAAAACAGGACTAAACCGGGTATGAAACAGGACTAAACCGGGTATGAAACAGGACTAAACCGGGTAAAAAAACAGGACTAAACCGGGTCAAAAACAGGACTAAACCAGGACAAAACCGGATCCAAAACAGGACTAAACCGGACCTGAAACGGAACTAAACCAGTCCCAAAACAAGGAATAAATGTGTTCTTTAAAACAAGAACTGTAGTTGGATTAAACCAGGTCTAAACTGGCAAATATCTATGGTTTAGCAGGTACCAAACCATTATTGAACCATTATTATTAGGACGAAACTACATGAAGTTGTGTAAATCGGGGCGTACAACAAGACTAAACCAGGGCTAAAACAGGGTGAGACCCAGATCCAAACCATATTATTTAGGACAAATGACGCGTGCCTGTGGTTATGACGCGGTCTTGCCTCCACCCCCCGTCAGTTTGGAGATTCGCGGAAAGGAGATAGTCTGTAATATAGCTAAAAACTGCGGGAATCAATCAAAAAAACACTCTGGGTACATATATGAAGCACAAATAGCAATGTAAGAAGGTTATAAGCTCTGAAAAGTCCATTTTGCATGTTGTGGGACCTTTAAACTCGTCCAACGTCTTATCGCAGCGAATAGATTCTTCGCTCCACAAAAGGCCTAATCTAAACCCCCCCTGAGCCCTGCAGGTGTCCAGGCGAGCGGGTCCCGGGCGCGTCACCGATTAGATTCGCCGGGGAATTTTCACTCAAATATTTCCTTCAAACGGACAGTATCAGTGTTTAAACCGCAGGAGCGAGAGAAAGACAGACGACGATAAACAGAAGAGCTCAAAGATACGCCGGGTATTTCATGTGTGTCATTTAAAGTTCGGAAGAATAAAAACGTTTAAAAGAAAAGGCTGGACTATGTAACTTCCTGTGTGTGCGTACTCTAAAGAACAAGACAAGTGAAATAAGTAGTGAAATGTCTTTAGCTATGAAAAATGTACGCAGTCAAGCCATCGCGGGTCTCATTTATACAGCGTGACGTACGTGACAAAAACACCACGTACGTCACTTTCTACGTTAAGTTTGGGATTTATAAAAACTTCAAATATAAAACGGGTTAGAGTTTGAGGCAGTTTCTGTTTTGTCGGTGGGTCAGATTTTTTATGAGAATCCCTCGTTGCATTTCATAAATGAGGCTCTCTCGCGTCACGCTTTCCAAAACGTGACCATCCCTCAGTAGGATTGAGCCCTCCATCTACGGGCCGCGGAAGCAAAGCAAACAAAAGCTAGCCTGTCCTGACGTGCTAATCGAAGCGGGCGGTTGTAATGATCGCCATTTGAGGCAGAAATGCTCAAAAAGGCGTCCGGTGATGATTTACGGACTTAAAAACCCTTAAAAACTCTGGATCTTGACCTGTGACGTGACAAATCTGGGTCTGAGTTTTTGTGAGGTCCAGAGAACACGACCGCGTGAACAGGATTAATGAAACTAAGTGTGAATGAAGGCGAACACAACATCGTTACGAGCTCACAAATGTAATTTTACACTCTGCCTTTTACTCATCGTCGCTGCTCAGAAAGAAGACACTTCACACTTTGTGTCAGCAGAAGTCTGCGGTGATTTAGTCTTGGTTTGGTCCTGTTCTAGTCCTGGTTTTGTTTCTGTTTTTGTTTTGGTGTGGCCTGTGTCCAAGTGTGAGAGATAAAGAAACAAAAGCATTTGCAGAACCTAAACCAGGACTAGACCCAGCGCTTCTGCCTGGTTTAGACCTGGTTTAGACCCGGTTTAGTCCTTTTTAAGACCTTGTTTAGCCCTGGTTTAGCCCTGGTTTGGTCCTGGTTTGGTCCTGGTTTGGTCCTGGTTTGGTCCTGGTTTGGTCCTGGTTTGGTCCTGGTTTAGCCCTGGTTTAGTCCTGGTTTAGTCCTGGTTTGGTCCTGGTTTGGTCCTGGTTTAGCCCTGGTTTAGCCCTGGTTTAGCCCTGGTTCAGCCCTGGTTTAGTTCTGGTTTAGCCCTGGTTTGGTCCTGGTTTAGCCCTGGTTCAGCCCTGGTTTAGCCCTGGTTTAGTCCTGGTTTAGCCCTGGTTTGGTCCTGGTTTAGCCCTGGTTTAGCCCTGGTTTAGCCCTGGTTCAGCCCTGGTTTAGTCCTGGTTTAGTCCTGGTTTGGTCCTGGTTTAGCCCTGGTTTAGCCCTGGTTTAGCCCTGGTTCAGCCCTGGTTTAGTTCTGGTTTAGCCCTGGTTCGGTCCTGGTTTAGCCCTGGTTCAGCCCTGGTTTAGTCCTGGTTTAGCCCTGGTTCAGCCCTGGTTTAGTCCTGGTTTAGCCCTGGTTTGGTCCTGGTTTAGCCCTGGTTTACCCCTGGTTTAGACCTAGTTTAGACCTATTTACGTCCACTCTCTTCACTGTAATATTTACTCAAAATTTTTGGGTGATACATTGGTCTGATTTCTGAAGAAATGTTAGTGTTTTGTCTGAATTTGGTCCTGTTTAGTTTATTCTTTTATTAAATTGCTCAGATATAAGTTTTCCTGTATTTTTACATTGTTTAGTCCAGCTTTTCTAAAATATTTATTCATATCTTGTTGGTGACACATTGTCTTGATATGTATAATCATAAATGTTAGAGTTTGTCCTGATTTAGTCCTGGTTTAGACCTGATTTAGTCTTGGTTTAGTCCTGGTTTAGCCCCTGGTTCAGTCCCCTCTCCTGTGTTCTATCTCCTGGTGATAAATTGCTCTGCTTGTCATCGTCCTGGAGGTCACAGTGAGATATGGCCGAGTTTGTGCCAGAGTTTGGTCTCATTTGTCACAAAATAACACACCACCGAAACAAAAAGAAAGAAAAACGGGCAACGACGCAACAGCACGAGGGAAATAAACACGTCCCAAATATTTGATTTCGCCTGCTCAAATATTTGCACCTGCACCTGTTTTGCTTGATTTCGTTCTCGTCGTTTCATTATTAAAACTGAATCCTTGTCCTGGTTTAGACCCGACATGAAAAAGAATATTAGGGCAAAATAATCTATATTGACTAAAGCAATAATGGACATCGCAACTAGAAGTGGCCAATAAATCAAAATTTAGATATTATTGTGAATGTTGTTTTGAAGAAACGCTAAATTTGACGATCAAGTATATTTTTTATTAGCAATTTTTTTTCCAAAAACAGCTGAAAAAGTTTAAGGCGACATTTGTCTGATAATTAACCCTCACTGAATACGTATAAAGACATGTTTTAACACATTTCTTTTGACTTATTGACATAATATCATCCGAATCGCAACAAATTAAATATATCTCAGTAAAACCAAAGCTCTGACATAAATGAAGTGTAGTAGAAAAAGTTTCAGTTGTAGTCATCTGGACTCAGTTTGAAAAAATAGACGTTTCGACTCTCATCCAAGAGTTATTGTCAATGTCAATTTGACAAATTGTCAATGTCAATTTGACAATGACTCTTGGATGAGAGTCGAAACGTCTATTTTTTCAAACTGAGTCCAGATGACTACAACTGAAACTTTTTCTACTATGGAACACGCCTGGACGAATGAGGGATTACACCGACATAAATGAAGTGTATTTAAAATTAAAACGTTAAAAAGGAACGATTTTCTCAATAATTTCCCTTATTCAGTCTTAATTAATCTTGGTTTTGTCTCAGTTATATTTCTATTTTGTTCGATTTCATTTTATTGGTCGTGTATTTCATTAAGGTCTGAAAAAGTTTGTTTGAAATTATTATATTGTCAGGACTTAAAAATAAAAAGTCCTAAAAAACATCTTCCTGTTTATTTGTCCCGATTGTGAAAACTGTAAACGCCATCGCTAACGCTCAGGGACGTCCCGTTGAGGTGAACTCGTCCATCACCATGGAGACGAGCGGTGCGGCGCAACCAGGCCACGGCAGAGGTCAGGTCTGCGGAGAGGCGCGCCCGCTCACGCAGACCATACGTGTCCATCAGGGCGCGGCGGAGCTTGAAATGCGAGATGGACGCGTTTAATGCCGTACTGTGGAACATTTGAGGCAAAACAGCCCCATTCGCAACCAGAAAAGTTACACAATGCACCTTTAATGCCCTTTTAATAACGTTTTAGTTGGAATAAAGGAATAAACCGTCTATTTTTATCAGTAAAGTACGTAAATATGTATGCTGAGTTTTAGTTCTAAGTGCTAACTATCTATGCAGTTACATTTTTAATCAACTCTTTTTTCCCCCCCTTTTTAAGACCTAATTGAAGGCATGTATTTTAATTTTAATGCTGCTTTAGTCTCTTCTTTGGTCTCTGGTATGGTCTCTTCACGAGGGAGATGGGGATTACAGTTTTCTTCCTGGTTAAAACGCATCGTGTCTGGAGGAGATGGAAATGTACCACGTCGTTTCAGAGCGAGAGGAGATTTGTGTTCGAGCAGAAGAACACGTGCCCTTTTCCCCGTGAGATTAAAAAACGGGACACGGACATGCTCGGGGTGCGCGAGAGGAACCGGGAGGCGCGGAAGGGACCGGTTTGGACCCGTTCGGCATGGAGTCGACGGAGCGGTCGCTACGACAACAAGACTGCGGCACACAGGGGACGCGGTGCTGCAGCTGAAGACGGCCGACTTAAACGATGCACTTACGCTGTCTCGATCTTAACTGACGACCGCGGCCCGCTGCACACTTTACATCGGGCACTCTACGCTTTACTTTTGCCCCAAGGTGCACAACACAGCAGTATAAAAACAGCTTTACTGAACTATATATTGCAGCATTTGTTTTACCGTATCACAAGTCCATCTTGTTCACAGTTGGTGCACATAAAGCATTTTTGTGTGGCAAGACGGTTTAGGCCAGGGGTGTCCAAACTTTATTTCACCGAAGGCCGCATTTTGAAACTTAAACGGAGCAGAGGGCCACAAACAACCAGACAACGTCAAATTTGAAAGTGAATTATTGTTTCGATGAGCCTCCACATCTTTAATAAGACATGGAACATTATTATTAGGTAAGTATAACATCAAAATAAGATAAGATAAGATAATCCTTTATTGTCCCACATGGGGAAATTTCATTGTTGCAACGCAGGTAGATACAGAGGTAGATACAGAAGAACAGAACAGATCACTTATAGGAAGTCTGAAAAACACTCTAGTAGAAGATCTCCTATAAACAAAAACTCCTATAGACAAATGCTTGATTTTTTCCAATTTTACAGAAATAAGATCTACTTTTTGTTGTTTGGACCAACTTAGCAGGAAGTTGGTCCAACGGAAATTGGTCTGAGGGCCGCATTTGGACCCCGGGCCGTAGTTTGGACTTGACCCCTACAGGACATCCGTGTGGCGCCTCACGTATAGACGGATTAGTGGTTTGACCAGGCTGAGGTCTACAGTGGGCCACGCTCTGACCACAGACCTGAAGCGTGCGCATCTCGCCCTGGAAGACGTGGCACGGCCAATAAGCCGACACAAACATCTCGGAGCTCCAAACGCACACGCCTTGAACATTTAAAAACCCCAACAAGCGCCACGGTAAAGGAACTACACGGAGACGAAGCGCGGCGAGGCACAACAACACGGCGGGCCAGACGCGGGGGAGGTCAGTGGGGCGGAAAACGTGACGCGGTTCAATCGACATGTTGCCCGCAGGCTGCACTTGCCACATGCCCCTTAAACGCTCTGTCATCAGAATATTCAACACTCCATGATAAAGCGACTGGAGGCGGAGTAAAGCTGACGTTCAAAGATGACATCATATCGAAATGTGCAAACGGTTTTAATTCAATCACAGAAAAGCAACGGTTTCGGGGTAGAAACGACAGTTCACTTACTTTTCCACGACACAGGATGAAAGAGATAGAACTGTGGTATGTCGTGTATCAGTGGATAAAATGAAAAAACTCTGGCCGGGCGATAAATCAATTTAAAAAGGTGACTTGATGTCCCTCCCAGCACGTTTTACGAGCAGGATGGACCACCGGCAGTGTCCCGCGTGAAGAGTCTGGACCGGGACAAGGTGACAGGAGAACTAGGCCAGGGGCGGGACTCGAGGGCCACAATGGGTTCTAAGATTTGAGCGAGGGGGAGGGGCCAGGAACAGATGGATGGCGCGACGATGCTGGAGTCGCCTAAAGTTCACAAGTTTCCTCCACGACACGGTTACGCCGCAGTATCGACTTCCACAGTGATGGACGATACAGTGAAGGAAAAGCTCATCCTGCTCAGGGTTTTTTCTCTTTCTCTTTGTCCTGGATTCTTTTCAGCTCAACGTTCTTTCCTGTTAAATTTGGTGATCCATCCGACGTGACATTGGCATGTTTTTACAGAAAGGCTAGCGGGAAAAAGCTTAACAGAGAAGAAGAAAAAGGTGCGCTATCTAAAGGTAAAAAGTTTGAATCCCGACTCCGACATTTCCTGCATGTCCTCCCTTCTCTATCATCACCACGTCATTCTTTCATCTCCTGTCTAATAAAGCCCTTATTTATTTTTAAAATATTACTTGGCATGTTTGGCGGGCCGGATTATAAAGACAAACGGGCTGTATGTGGCCCGCGGGCCGTAGTTTGCCCTTGTCTAAACGAGGCTAAAGGAAAGCAAGGCTGCCCAAAGCTCTAGACTAGGTAAAAGAACGGCGTTTAATCTGCATTTCGCCCTCGCCCTTCGAGGCAACCGGCGCCGCGATTTCGGCCGTCGCGGGAAATAAATTGCATCGAAATTGAATTGAGGCCGCTTAGAAAATAAGTGCAGACTTAACGTGGCTGAAGTGCAAATGGCGTACTTTTGCCACGTCATTGGCCCGCGGTCTACGCGTGTACACACGATGACCGCAGCGCGCCACACTCATCGTTTTATCCCATCAACAGAACGGAGATCGATTCCCCCCGGCGCCCGTTACATTACGACATCACTTTTCGATACAATCTGCCGTTTCATCCGCTTTTACAGCCCACTTTGTTTCTTTTTACGGCCACAACAAAATGTGGGTTTATATTTACGTGTCGGTGCGGTGGAGAACACGTTTTAGTGGACCGCGGTGGGTCCTTTAAATTGGTACATTAAAACGAAAAGGCAAACTGTGTGTGGAGTTTTGTCAAAATATTTAAGACAAATTAGCGTAAACTGACTATAATAATCCCAAAATGTAACTATAGTAAGTGACCTATTTTAAGTCATTTTTCACCACGGGAAAAGTTAAGCAAAGAGCTGAAGGTGAGAAGTGACCTGCCAAAACCAGAAGCTTTAGCAAATACTACTTATAATACGACTTCTGTTATTGGTACACGCAGTACTACAACTAAAAAGAAAACTACCACTACCACCACCACCACCACTACTACTACTACTACTACTACTACTACTACTACTACTACTACTACTACTACTACTACTACCGATTTGTTCTGGTTTTCCTCAGTTGTGGGTAAAGCAAATGTCCAAACCAGGACCTTAACTGTGACTAAACCAGGACCAAACCAGGACTAAACCACAATTAAACCAGGACCAAACCCGGACTAAACTAGGAACAATCCAGGATCAACCCAGGCCTAAACTATAACTAAACAAGGCCTAAAGCACAATTAAACTCGGCTTGAACCACAACTAAACCATGACCAAAACATGACTAAACTAGGACCAAACCAGGCCTAAACCACAGTGAAACCAGGACTAAACCAAGAACTAACCAGAACTAAACCAGGAGGCAACCAGGCCTAAACTATAACTAAACCAGGCATAAACCAGGTCTAAACTAGGAACAAGCCAGGCCTAAATCAGGAACAATCCAATCCTAAACCAGGTCTAAACCAGGAGTAAACCAGGGCTAAACCAGGTCCAAACCAGGACTTAACCAGGTGTAAACCAGGTCTAAACCAGGTCTAAATCACAATTAAACTAGGCTTGAACCACATCTAAACCAGGACTAAACTAGTATCAAACCAGGCATAAACCATGACCAAAACATGGCTTAACTAGGACCAAACCAGGACTAAACTATAACTAAACCAGACCTAAACCAAGCCTAAACCAGGTCTAAACTAGGAACAATCCAGGCCTAAACCAGGAACAATCCAATCCTAAACCAAGGCTAAACCAGGACTAAACCAGGTCAAAACCAGGTCTAAACCAGGACTAAACCAGGTCAAAACCAGGTCTAAACCAGGACTAAACCAGGACTAAACCAGGACTAAACCAGGTCTAAACCAGGTCTAAACCAGGACTAAACCAGGACTAAACCAGGTCTAAACCAGGACTAAACCAGGACTAAACCAGGACTAAGCCAGGCCTTACTCAGGACCAGCTCGGACAATACAATCGCCGGTGTCACACACTCTGCAGTTTGAGACAGTTTCGCTCTCATCTTATTTTGTCCTTATCTATTTCTGGGAAGCTTTTGTTTGTGTCCGATTCATCTTTCGAGCGGGACGAGTCGCGCCGTAACGACCGCATTCATCCTGGAAATGTGGAAGCGTTTATGAAAATGATAAATGTGTTTTCCTCAGGGTACAGCAGCAGGCACATTTACAAAGTTTACAGACACAAGATAGAATAGTTTGTCCGTCCGTCTTATCCGCGTTATTGGAACTGCAGAGACAAATAGCTACTTTTATCTGGAAACATTTGAAGCCGTTATCTTTTTCAGGTTGGTCCGAGAGAGACATCCAAACACAACCATACACTCTTTGTTTAACGCTTTGGGACACTTCTATATATACATTATTAGCCTCTTTTGGGTTTACATTTGTCGAATATAGACAAAACACAACACAAGGAACACGACCAGAGAGCAAAAAAGTTTTTATTTTCTTCTGTCGAGTTTGTTTCATTCATTTCTTTGCGACCGTCTTTTCACGGTACGTCCCAAAGGCATCTGTCCGTCCGTTCATCGTGTCCACGGCGGGGGTTTTGAGGCCCAAGTTTATATAAATCTAATATAATATGGAACTTTCCTTCTGAATAACTGCCACTTTGACACAGTGTCATGAAGAAAAGTGACACATTTTCCCAACAGAACTCGCTCCGGACGCGTGATTTCGAGCTTTTCGTACGTTTTCCCACTCTTCATCCGTCAAAAACACAATGACCTTATTTCTTTCACATCCGTTTTTAATATCTTTAGTTGCATAGTTGTCCAGATAGTAATACATTGATAGATATTAATCCCCTTGATTAATATCTTTCAGTTCTGATTCATAAGCCTCGATAAACATTTGGGTCAGAGGGTTATGATGGTCATTACTTTGTTTAATTTCTTTAATGTCGTCGGCTTTTTTGCTTTGGCGGTTCATGTTTTAGAACTTAAAATAATGTATCTATTGAAGACCACACAATACTGTCCATCATCCAGGCATTCCCTCACTAGGATTTGGTGTTAGCGCTCCATCTACTGGCAGCAGAGGGATTTGCCTTTTTTGACGGCAGAAATGTGCTTTTGTGAGACTTTTGTTACGTTTTTCTGGTGTGAAAAGCTCCTGCTCTTCATGATGGTGTTACCATGGTCTCCGTTAGACATCAGAGGAGCAAATGTATGTTGAAACGCGGAGATCAAATGTACAGATTCTTTACTTTTAAACATGAACTGGACAGCGTGGGAGTTAGGGGGCAAAGGTGTCTTAGTGTATTGACATAAAAGAACATTATTCCTCCGACTAAAATGCTAATATCAATGTAGCTTTGAAATTTGAACTTTTATGACATGTAGTAATACGCGTTTGTGATCGTAGCACTTTCTCTTCTGGTAAAATGTGAGCATAGTTTAAACTCTTCTCTTTCTTGCGTCTTTGATATTTTACTTCAGGGACCTAAGGGATGAATGAATTACAGACAGTCTGACATACTCTGTTGATCATTTCTCCTCCCTGTAAACTCCTCACCCCAGTACCAGCGCTCCCTAGAGGACTGATACAGCATTTCGGGAAACCATTTCTCTGTAGATTGAGACGGGGTTAAAGTGCTAACCGAACCGTGAACTCCCCTGGAGTTGGTCAGAAATTAAATGAAAAGGATGAGGAAAAAATGAGAAGAATGAGGAGTAAAAGAACTTTAAAACATGCCTCCAAAAAGCATGTTTTGGGTTCATATATAATTATATATATAATTATTATATATATATTTTTTTTTAAATAACAATTCCCCTTCTCCCCCTCCGTGGGTGGTCTGGTCCCTTTCTCTGAGCTCGGGTCCTCTACCAGAGGCCAGGGACCCTAAGGGTTCTTCAGTATCTTTGCTGTTCTAGCACTGCACTTTTCTGGACTTAAAGGTGGTATGGATGATGATTTTTTTTCAGCAAATTTTGTATCATATTTCCTCGTGGCGTGGATGAATCATTAGTCCTGCCACGTATCAATCATAAAACGCACCTATCGCTCACCTGCAGCCGCGTCATGTTCGTCCCCACGTTTCCGCGTGCCTAAGCGCATGGATCTATCATAATATAGTTCCCTCAGTGTACGGGGCAAAATGAAGACGGAGAAAGACAGTTCGAGCTGACGCAGAAGTGGACAGAAATCTACGGGAGACGAGAGATGCGATGCGCTCCGTTGCGCTAATAAACAAACGCACGTGTGTGTTGTATCAGTCCGCAGGAGAGTGACATGTGCACTTCCACCTGTGTTCCCAAATCGCCGAAAAATCGTCCATACCGCCTTTAAAGGAATAATAGAGGATGTTTCAGCGAGTTGAGAACTCAAGCGTCTGTTTGTCCCTTTTTTTTAAATGTGCATGTGCACACTCACCCCTCTCCTGTTGTCTCCAAGAGGACGCCTCCCCCGTGCAGAAGCACACAACAGCCTCGCTGCTACACCTGCGTTTGTTCATTAGTGCGATGGATCGCTTCATCTCGTCTCCGTAGATTTCCGTCTCTTCTGAGCTCGAACTGTTTTTCTCTGTCGTCCCATGGCCATTTTTGTACTTGGCGGTCTGAAGTGTGGAGCTTCACTGAAGGAGCTCGCTGTCAGTTTTGCTAAACACACACTGTCATATCATCCACACATGTGCAGCCATGGAAACGTGCTGCTGTCCTGGGAACGAGCCTGCAGGTGTGCAGTAGGACGCAGGGAATGATTGACATGTGGGAGAACTACTCTGCTGTCCACGCCACGAGGAAATGAGACTCAGATTGAGCGCCAAAAATCCTCTATTATTCCTTTAAATGTCTGATGTTATTCCAGAGATCTGCTGTAGCCACTTTGTGTATCGTTGCTTTAGCTGCGTTTGAATTCAGTTCCTCATTAGACACATTTTTTTCCACGAATATGACTCGTGATTGTAATAAAACACGCATAATTTTGAAGCTTAACATACGGAGAACGCCCGAGCTCTGCCTTCGATTTCTCTGTGAGCTGGCTTACCTGTGTCCGTCCTGCTCCACGTCTGGCTTCTTCTTTTTCTCTTCTTTTTAATGGACCCTGGCAGGGCAGGTCGGAGGTCAGAGAACGTCAAGGTCACCACTTTGACCTTCTCCTTCCACGCCTTCTCCAGCTCCTCTGAACACGTGGTATTCCTCCAGTTTCTCAAGTTCCTTTTTTTTTCTCTGATGTCACTAAAAAAGATAAATACAAATAGTTATTGTCGCCATGGCTACGATCTCCATTCTTTATCATTCTTAAACTCATGGATGATACAACCGTTTGTTTGAGAACCCACGTGAAATAAATGGCCTTTAAAGTACATGTGCTCATGAACGTGGCAGCGGCTCGTCCCTGCCGTCGATCGCCGCGGCGCTCTAACCTGTTTGGCGACTTGTTTCTTTTCAGGGAGGAACTGGAGCGGATCAAACAGAGCTCAGTGAAGCGAGGCGTAGATTTAACACCAGCCAAAACAAAACAGAGTCCGCGTCTGATTCTGAAAGACACTCGAGGAACATCAGAGAGAAGAGCCACGTCCCACACGACCAGCAGCTTGTTTATTCAATGTCTTGGATTCACAGGGTTTGTGCTGTTTCTGGAGGGACTAAACTGGGACTAAACCTGGATTAAAATGAGACCAAACCATTAGGGCTGCAAATATTGAAGATTATTTTAGTGGTCGACAAGTCAGCGCGTACGTTTTTGATTACCGTATTTTCCGGACTATAAGTTGCACCTTTTTTCATAGTTTTGGCCGGGGTGCGACTTATACTCCAGAGCGACTTATATGTGATATTATTTGTTATTTTCACACTGAAAACCACAAGAGGGCGCTCTAGGCTCTTAGGGACACAGAAGAAGAATCTGCACTTCCTCTTCCTCTGGAGTTTGTGGAGTTGTTTAGAAGTGACACAGAGGAAGAAGAATTCAATGGATTTAGTGATTTGGGGTAAAACTGATGCTTTGGTAAACTTGTTAGCATGTTCTTTATGCTATAGTTATCTGAATAACTGTTCATATGTGCGTCATGTAGCTGAAGGTGTTAGCGTTAGCATACGTCATGTAGCTGAAGGTGTTAGCGTTAGCATACGTACACCTATTCACCATGTTCTCTCATCTGTTATTGTTTTAAAATCCAAGACCAAGAACAGACATTTCATCTTGAAATGCAGTTTATCAAATACATTTCACCAAAAATGCGACTTATACTCCAGTGCGACTTATATGTTTTTTCTTCTCTATTATGCATTTTTTGGCTGGTGCGATTTATACTCCGGTGCGATTTGCAGTCTGGAAAATACGGTAGTTGACTAGTCGATCAATTATTTCTATTGTGCAGTGAGATATGTCATATTCATGTGCAATTCATGTGCAATTACTGTCATGATCACATGCAATGGTATTTATTTATTTATTTGTATCTTTATTATTTTTCCCCTCCATCCCTTGTTGGGAAATAGGAGGTTTTGTCTATGGGAGTTTTTATTTATAGGAGATCTTCTACTGAGAGTGTTTTTCAAACTTCCTATTAGTGATCTGTTCTTTTCCTCTCTATCTACCTGCGTTGCAACAATGAAATTTGCCCATGTGTGGACAATAAAGGATTATCTTATCTTATTTTGTAAAAAAAGTTAAAAAAAGGTTGAAATATGGGGACTGATGGCGTCTAGATAAATAATATTTACAGAAAAAAAAAAACATCAACTCAAAATTGTATTCAAAAATGTTGGAACAGTAACAAACAAACACATTTAAAAATAAACAAAGTAAAGACAACAACAAAAAAAGTGTTGGACAACTGTATATTTTATGTTTGGGACTAAAACATTGATAATTCGGTTCATGTGGGATTTATACAATTTTAAATGGCGCCTGTGTTCGGCCACGCCACTGCTCGACTCCTGTTATGCCGCTTATTTGTGACGATCGTTACATCGTATGCAGTTTTATCAGCCCAGACATTAGTCTGTTGTGTGTCTGCTGTGCGGGTTTATGACCGTGGCGCACAAAGCGACGATGGAGTCGCTTTTCGACACATGGGACAGGTACAAACAAGCCTTTCCGCCACCGCTTGTTTGTCCACCCAACTCACCTGTCGTTTTGCTGCTGTCCCGAGGCCCGGGGAAGAGGAGGAAGCAGAGGAGACGAGGCACAAGGTCTGGTGTGCAGGTCAAGCGCAGACGAGCCTTGTGTTCGGAGCACACGAGCCTGGGCTTTGGGAGACGTGCTCGGTGCCTACGCCTGGTTCCGCTCCTCGATGTTTGCGGCTGTTCGCCGTCGCCGTCTTTGCCGCCTGCCCGTGTCATCGCGGCTGCACCGGTCCTGGAGCCTGCCCGTGTCATCGCGGCTGCACCGGTCCTGGAGCCTGCCCGTGTCATCGCGGCTGCACCGGTCCTGGAGCCTGCCCGGGTCGTCGCGGCTGTTTTCCTGGAGCCCGCGCGCCGCTGGAATTATGAGCGCTGGGGTCCACCGTCCGCTTCCTTGTTTTCGTCGGCTTACCGGCGAAACAGATGGGAATCACGTGACCGTAAGGCGCGCCTTCGACAGGTCCCGCTGCGCTCAGCTGAACCGATGGACGTGACGTCATCCACGGTCCGGCTCGGCTTGTTGAATGCCCGTTCAATTGCCAACAAAGCGTTTTCCTTGAATGAACTTTTTACAAGACAAAACCTTGATTTCATGTGTCTTACGGAGACATGGCAGAGAGAGGGTGAGTTTATTCATCTAAATGAACTCTGCCCACCTGGCTGCTCCGTTTCTGCGATGCCTCGCCCTGGTCGACGTGGAGGAGGTCTGGCAGTTGTGTCCCAGGACCGTTACATGTGTAAAGTCATCGACTCACACACTTTCACTTCCTTTGAATCACAGATGATTAAGGTTGGTTCTTCAAGTCCTTTTTACTGTGTTTTAGTCTACCGGCCCCCTGGTCCTGCTGCTGTCTTTTTAAAGGACTTTAGTGACTTTTTATCTTCTATTATAAAGCTGGAAAATGTTTTAATTCTTGGGGATTTTAACATTTGGGTCGATGGCTCATCATGCCCTGCAAAGGATCTTTTAACCTTGACCGAAACATTTAACTTTGAGCAGCATGTCTCACTAAAAGGGACACACTTTAGACCTGGTGTTTTCACTTGGCCTGAGTGTTGCTAACCTCTGTGTGGAGGATGTCCATATGAGTGATCATAGCTGTGTTTTATTTGAATTGAACTTTTCTCCTGAGCCTGTGCCCTCAAACATCAGGTCTCAGAGGCGCATTATCACTGCAAATACAACCGTCCCATGTTCTGCTATGTTTGATCCTCATTTGTTTATGAATTGTCTTGATGTGGACAGTTTAATTTCTTTAGCAGTCACTGTGTATCTATTTTAGATCAGGTGGCACCTGTAAAATCCACTTTGCCATCACAGAAAAAAGCTTGTCCTTGGATAAATGAAGATATCCTAAACCTAAAGAGACTATGCCGGAAAACTGAGCGTCTGTGGAAAACCTCTAGTCTTGAGGTCCATAGGTCACACCTCAGAGAGCTTGTGTCATCTTACAATGAAATGATGGAAAGTTCCAGATCAGATTACTTCCGCCAGCTAATAACATCAAACAAGAAGTGTTGTTTGACACTATAAATTCTATTGTTTGTCCTTCAGCTGCAGTGACTCCTGTTTCCTGCAAAGCCGACAGCAATGAATTCCTCAGGTTCTTTATCGATAAGATCAAGATGATCAAAGACCAAATCCCACTCCTTTTGTCTGATAAACCTGTTTCTGTGGAGCCTGTTTCCCAAAACTGGTCTTCTTTTAAGCCTGTCACTCTAGAAGACATCTCAGCTCTGGTGACCAAGATGAACCCCTCCTCTTGTACATCAGATGCCCTTCCCTGCAGGCTCTTCCTCAAAGTGTTTGATGTTATTGGCCCCTGGGGGACCAAAATGGTAAATCTCTCTTTTTCTATCGGTGTGTTTCCTGGTCCATTTAAACATGCCATTGAGAAGATGGTCGCTGAACATTTGTCAGATTTCCTTGATCAGTCAAACATTCACGACTCTTTTCAATCTGGTTTCCGCAAACATCATTCTACGGAAACCGCATTGCTCAAAGTGTCCAGTGACATTATGATGTCTGCTGATTCTGGGAAATGCACGGTTTTAGTTCTGTTGGATCGATCTGCAGCCTTTGACACTGTCGACCATCATATCCTGTTGAACAGACTGAGGCACCTGATTGGACTGTCGGGGTCAGTTCTTCATTGGTTTTCCTCATATTTATCCGGTCGGAGCTTTAGTGTTGCTGCAAACCAAATAATGTCTGATTCAGCTGATCTGTTGTGTGGAGTTCCTCAGGGCTTGGTTTCGGGTCCCGTCCTATTTCTGCTTTATATAATTCCCCTGGGAATGATCATTAAAGAGTTTAGTGATGTGTCCTATCACCTGTTTGCTGACGATATTCAGCTCTATTGCTCTTTTAAACCTTCTGAGATCCAGAAGCTGAACTCCTTGGTCAGTTGTTTAGTGCAAATAAAACAATGGCTGGGTAAAAACTCCTTGCAGCTAAATGCTGACAAAACAGAAACTCTGATTATTGCCCCTGATGATGCCATTCCAGGGATAAACCAGTACTTGGGTGTCTTAGGCCAGACTGCAAAACCAAGTCTTAGAAACTTGGGTGTTGTCTTTGACAAAGACATGTCTTTAGAGCACCACTCCAAGCTGTTGACGAGGAACTGTTTCTTTCAGTTGAGGAAAATCTCTAAGCTCAGGAAAATGGTGTCTCAAAATGACCTGGAACTTATAATTCATGCATTTGTGTCTTCACGTTTAGACTATTGTAATAGCTTGTTTTCCTGTCTAAACAAGAAGGAACTCTCTCGTCTGCAGCTGGTCCAGAACTCTGCAGCGAGGATCTTGACCCGCACAAATAGAAGGGCCCACATTTCACCCATTCTTGAAGCCCTTCACTGGACCTGTACTAAACTGTATCCTACCGGATACAGTTTAAAATTCTTGTTTTAACTTTTAGAGCTTTAAATGGTCAGGTCCCATCGTACATTATCGATCTGATCAAAGCGTACGCTCCCTCTCGCTCACTAAGGTCCTTGGACCAGAAACTGTTGGTTCCTCGCACCCGTTTTGGGACCAGAGGAGACAGATCCTTCCAGGCAGTTGCCCCCAAACTCTGGAACGATCTTCCGTTCTCCCTACGGTCACTGGACTCAGTTACTGCTTTTAAGGGTCAGCTTAAAACCTTTTTATTTAGTCAAGCCTTTTAAATGCACTTGTTTTACGGACTGATTTTACTGTATATTGTTGTATATGTATGTATATAAGCACTTTGTGACTTCTGTCTGTGAAAGGTGCTATATAAATAAAATTTACTTACTTAAATAAAAATGGTTTCAATTTTGCACATCGGTTCAGGTTTTTTGTGTTTCCTGTTCATTTTATATTTATATGTAGATATGAATATAAATATATATTAACCTGTTACCACCCACCTATTTTCGCCCTGTGTTCAATGGTTGGACATACCCAAATGGCATTGCTTATTAAAAGAGGATCTTATGTTCCACATGCAAGTGTGATGCATCATTAGAAAGCTTAGGCCTTCTAGTTTCTGCAGATGTGCACATGAACACTTTCAGGGCTTCAGAACTTACACTACAGAGGCCCAAACATAAACAAAACATCCTTTTTTTTTAGTCTCGCCTGAATATTGTCAATTTGTAATGGTTCTGAGCATGACATACTTCATTGTGTGCATATGCTGTTCACTGTACATGATGTTTATCTTGTTGACAACAACTGTGTAAAGTTTCAGATCTCTAGGAACAGGCATTTTGGTGCTGTTGACTTTTTGTATCAAAAAGTATATTCGGAACAAGTGATCCAAATATGTGCCAACTGTGCCAAACTGTTTTATTACAATTTTAGCTCCTCTATGATCATAAAACATACATTTTGATGTTTTGTAGGCCACTAATAGCAATTATAACTGCTAAAAACAATGAATGTGAAAATGTGTATTTATGAGTTTACCCATGAATTTCCCATATAAAGATGAAAAAAAATAAAAAAATGAATAATAATATTTTTATTTTATTTTTGTATTGATATAATAATACATATATCTAACAAAATACGCGTCCCAAAGGCTAATAAAATCAGAAAACGTTATGCGTAAAATCTAGTTGCAAAATGCAGAAAAATCTAGGCTCTGACAGCCTTAAGCACGAGAACAGGGAGAATTCTGTGTAAATAAACCCTTTGTCCCGCCTACCTTTCGAAAGGTCTCCTTATTGGCTAGAATAATACGTCACTCAAAGTCTCCTGCGTGCCTGTTAGCAGAAGCTAAGGGCTAAAAACAAAGATGGACGCCCGCTTCGGAAGCGCCGCATTTTTTTCCTCCGGAGGCTGTAGCAAACAAACCCGTGTACAGAAAAAATGGTGGATGGTCTCATTCTGTAGGAAACAGTCTAAGGAAGAGATCGATGTCATTACATCATCAACATTATCTTATAAGTCAAACAGGTCATTTGTTATGGACGGAGAAATGCGCCGGACGAGCCTTAATCCTGAATATCGTCAGAGAAGAAAACTCTGTTTACTTGACAATATCTCGAAATCGGATAACTTCAGGAAAAATACAAGTGGATGTTGTTTTTCAATGGTTCCTTACGGACAGACTGAGTACAAGGATGTACAGAATTAAAGCCGTTTCGTCCGTCATAAACAGCAAACAGGACATGAGTTTGTAAAAGTTGAGACTTTCTCACAAACTAATGGCAATTGCTTCTTGGGGCAAATTATTCAATGTAAATCAATGACATATTCGTTTTGTTGAGAAAATAAGCTTTAAAATGATGTATAACTTGCTGGTATTGACCACGGAAATAAAAGTGATGATGTAAGAGAATATTTGAGATATAGAAAATGCTCGCCGGCGGACAGGTGGGTGGTAACAGTTTAATCTCAATTTAAATGGATAAAATGGACGTCAGTGAAGAGTAATATTGCATGTTTCAATATAAGACATTTACTTTAAAATCACAACAATCTTTATAAATATCTTTGTAAAAACTTACATTTTTGCACTGATTGATCATTCTTTTCTTACAAATCTTGAAATATTATAAATTTTATCTACTACAATATTTATGGCATATTATTCATCTAGATTTAATCATCAGAATTAGAGAACATTTTTATTGAAGTTGAATTTTGATATTTTCCAAAATAAATAAATAAATCACAGGACTTTTAAAATAAATAAAAACAGAAATCAAATGAAGTATTTCAAGCACACATTTGGGAGGGAAAAAACTTTACAAATCTCAACCTCAAACTAAACAAATTAAACATTTGATCAGAGAAATAATTTATTTATTAAATTTTGTTTTTTATTAAATGAACATTTCTCAAAAAAAAAAATTAAAAAAAAATTATAAATATAATATTAAACAATCAGGGAATATTAACAGTGAACACTGAAAAAACAACAGCATTTTAAGAGTTTGAATAAAGAGATTATAAAGAGTAACGTGGTTCAGAGCAACAGACGGGAGCAAAAAGTCAAACCAAGAACAGCTTCAGGTTCAGTCCCGGTCGAGTCCCGGGCGAGTCCTGGTCTAGTCCAGGTCCAGTCCAGGTCTGGTCCAGGTCGAGTCCCGGTCGAGTCCCGGGCGAGTCCTGGTCTAGTCCAGGTCGAGTCCCGGTCGAGTCCCGGGCGAGTCCTGGTCTAGTCCAGGTCCAGTCCAGGTCTGGTCCAGGTCGAGTCCCGGTCTAGTCCAGGTCCAGTCCAGGTCCAGTCCAGGTCCAGTCCAGTCCTGGTCTAGTCGTTTTAGTCCAGGTCCAGTCCAGGTCTGGTCCAGGTTGAGTCCCGGTCGAGTCCCGGGCGAGTCCTGGTCTAGTCCAGGTCTGGTCCAGGTCGAGTCCAGGTCCAGTCCAGTCCTGGTCTAGTCGTTTTAGTCCAGGTCTAGTCCAGGTCTGGTCCCGGTCTGGTCCCGGTCTAGTCCCGGTCTCGTCCCGGTCTGGTCCAGGTCTGGTCCAGGTCTTGTCCCGGTCTGGTCCAGGTCTGGTCCAGGTCTGGTCCAGGTCTGGTCCAGGTTCAGTCCAGGTTCAGTCCAGGTTCAGTCCAGGTTCAGTCCAGGTTCAGTCCAGGTCTAGTCCAGGTCTAGTCCAGGTCTCGTCCAGGTCTCGTCCAGGTCTCGTCCAGGTCTCGTCCAGGTCTGGTCCACGTCTGGTCCACGTCTGGTCCAGGTCTGGTCCAGGTCTGGTCCAGGTCTGGTCCAGGTCTAGTCCAGGTCTAGTCCAGGTCTAGTCCAGGTCTAGTCCCGGTCTAGTCCCGGTCTAGTCCAGGTCTAGTCCAGGTCTAGTCCCGGTCTAGTCCCGGTCTGGTCCAGGTCTAGTCCAGGTCTGGTCCAGGTCTGGTCCAGGTCTGGTCCCGGTCTGGTCCAGGTCTGGTCCAGGTCTGGTCCAGGTCTGGTCCAGGTCTGGTCCAGGTCTAGTCCAGGTTCAGTCCAGGTTCAGTCCAGGTTCAGTCCAGGTTCAGTCCAGGTCTAGTCCAGGTCTCGTCCAGGTCTAGTCCAGGTCTCGTCCAGGTCTGGTCCAGGTCTGGTCCAGGTCTGGTCCAGGTCTGGTCCACGTCTGGTCCAGGTCTGGTCCAGGTCTCGTCCAGGTCTCGTCCAGGTCTAGTCCAGGTCTAGTCCAGGTCTAGTCCCGGTCTAGTCCCGGTCTAGTCCCGGTCTAGTCCAGGTCTCGTCCAGGTCTAGTCCAGGTCTAGTCCCGGTCTAGTCCAGGTCTGGTCCCGGTCTAGTCCAGGTCTCGTCCAGGTCTAGTCCCGGTCTAGTCCAGGTCTCGTCCAGGTCTCGTCCAGGTCTGGTCCACGTCTGGTCCAGGTCTCGTCCAGGTCTCGTCCAGGTCTAGTCCAGGTCTAGTCCCGGTCTAGTCCCGGTCTAGTCCAGGTCTAGTCCAGGTCTGGTCCAGGTCTGGTCCAGGTCTGGTCCAGGTCTGGTCCAGGTCTAGTCCAGGTCTGGTCCAGGTCTGGTCCAGGTCTAGTCCAGGTCTGGTCCAGGTCTGGTTCAGGTCTGGTCCAGGTCTAGTCCAGGTCTGGTCCAGGTCTGGTCCAGGTCTAGTCCAGGTCTGGTCCAGGTCTGGTCCAGGTCTGGTCCAGGTCTAGTCCAGGTCTGGTCCAGGTCTAGTCCAGGTCTAGTCCCGGTCTAGTCCTGGTCTGGTCCTGTTTGCTGCTCTGATGTCAGAACCTGAGACATGGGTTCAAAACGTTTCAATTGAAGTGAAACGTTCTGTCGCCTCAAACTCCGACAGTAAAATGTTTGTCTTCTGAAAAGCCCGTGTTTAAACGCACTCCAAAACATTTGCATCGCTGTCGCTCAAGGGGAAAGATAAAAAAGGAGCAGCGTGACGCCAGAAGAGTGGACAGTTAAAACATCTGAACAGGACGTGAAGGAAGGAACAGTTCTAAACACAACAAACCTCCTGTCGCCTGGAGACCGGACCTGGTCCAGGTCTAGAACCCGGGTCCAGGTCTAGAACCCTCGTTTTCTGCAACGGCGGAACAAAACACACAATGAGTGACGAGGAGCTGAATTGTGTTTTTATCGTTTAATTTAGAAAGCAAAATGATGCAGTTTTCTTTTTTTCAATAGACGGCTTAAAATAGAGTTAAATGCAAAGAACCTGATTATTTATCTGGTTGTTTTTGGTCACATTTAACTTTATTTTGTCTTTCAGAAAGCTTTGATTTCGTAAGAGTCACACGTTTGACCACGAGAGTGAAAGAAAACGAACGATTTCACTGCCGTTCGGTCTCAACAGTCGTGAATAATCATTGAATCCTGATGTTTTTTCTCAGTCGTGTCTTTATTACTTTAATAGTGGCAAACGCATTACGTTTAGATGTTTATCGTGAGATCCGTGTCAAACAAATACGTTTGCGTGTCGTACAGATCGGCTGAGTGTTCGCTACAAAAACATATGTGTGTGTTTCAGAGTCTGCATTGTTAAAACTGCAACAATTAAACTCACAGTGGTTCAGTAAAATGGCGGCGGCGGCGGGCTGAGCAGGAGGCGCTGTGATTGGCTGGAGCAGCACAGGCCTCCTGGAGCCGGGGGAAAGGGCGGAGGCAGCGGCAGGAAGGTCTTCGGACGTCGTCCACGGCGCGACGTGGGGGGCGGGGTCTGCAGAGGGGGGGAGGGGCTGGAGTCGCAGGGGGACCCGCCTCCTTGCAGCACCGACTCTGAGGCGGAGACAAAAAGGATCAACCACAGGAATCTATGAGATCAGAGACTGTTTTGCTGGAGTGATTGGATAAAACTGACAAATGAGCCGCTCATCAGCCACGTGCAAGCCACTCTCCTGCCACTCTCCTGCCACTCTCCTGCCACTCTTCAACTACTCTCCTGCCACTCTCCAGCCACTCTCCAGCCACTCTCCTGCCACTCTCCAGCCACTCTCCTGCCACTCTCCAGCCACTCTCCAGCCACTCTTCAGCCACTCTCCAGCCACTCTCCTGCCACTCTTCAGCCACTCTCCAGCCACTCTCCAGCCACTCTCCTGCCACTCTCCTGCCACTCTTCAGCCACTCTCCAGCCACTCTCCTGCCACTCTTCAGCCACTCTCCAGCCACTCTCCTGCCACTCTCCTGCCACTCTTCAGCCACTCTCCTGCCACTCTTCAACTACTCTCCAGCCACTCTCCAGCCACTCTCCTGCCACTCTTCAGCCACTCTCCAGCCACTCTCCTGCCACTCTTCAGCCACTCTCCTGCCACTCTTCAACTACTCTCCTGCCACTCTCCAGCCACTCTCCTGCCACTCTCCAGCCACTCTCCTGCCACTCTTCAGCCACTCTCCTGCCACTCTTCAACTACTCTCCTGCCACTCTTCAGCCACTCTCCTGCCACTCTTCAACTACTCTCCTGCCACTCTCCAGCCACTCTCCTGCCACTCTCCTGCCACTCTTCAACTACTCTCCTGCCACTCTCCTGCCACTCTCCTGCCACTCTTCAACTACTCTCCTGCCACTCTTCAGCCACTCTCCTGCCACTCTTCAACTACTCTCCTGCCACTCTTCAGCCACTCTCCTGCCACTCTTCAACTACTCTCCAGCCACTCTCCAGCCACTCTCCTGCCACTCTTCAGCCACTCTTCAGCCACTCTCCTGCCACTCTTCAACTACTCTCCTGCCACTCTCCAGCCACTCTCCTGCCACTCTCCTGCCACTCTTCAGCCACTCTCCAGCCACTCTCCTGCCACTCTCCTGCCACTCTTCAGCCACTCTCCTGCCACTCTTCAACTACTCTCCTGCCACTCTCCAGCCACTCTCCTGCCACTCTTCAGCCACTCTCCTGCCACTCTCCAGCCACTCTCCTGCCACTCTCCAGCCACTCTCCTGCCACTCTCCAGCCACTCTCCAGCCACTCTCCTGCCACTCTCCTGCCACTCTTCAGCCACTCTCCTGCCACTCTTCAACTACTCTCCTGCCACTCTCCAGCCACTCTCCTGCCACTCTTCAGCCACTCTCCTGCCACTCTTCAACTACTCTCCTGCCACTCTCCAGCCACTCTCCTGCCACTCTTCAACTACTCTCCAGCCACTCTCCTGCCACTCTCCTGCCACTCTTCAACTACTCTCCTGCCACTCTCCTGCCACACTCCTGCCACTCTTCAACTATTCTTCTGCCACTCTTCAACTATTCTTCTGCCACTTAGTGCACTCGCTGACATTTATCTAGTTAGGCCCGAGCGCCACAAGCTGGCGAGAGGCCTATTAATCTCGTAAGGCCGTGCGAAGCACGGCTGCGAAAGTGCGCACGTAGTGCGCACGAAATCGAGCGCGAAGCGCTCGCCCACTTTCAAACACTCACTAACGCACTCCTTCACTCATGCACGCCCCGTGCATACTTAGTAGTAGGAAAATGGAACATTACCGTTGTAAACGGGCGAAGCCCGTGCAAAAGTGCGCACTAAACGAGCATTTTACATTGAGATAACGACCGCGAAGTCCCATATAAAGCACTCATTTGCGCCGGGAGCGTTGCAACTGTCTGACCAAACATGCGGGCGCAGCCCGCATGTTTGGTACCCCGTCGCCCCTGGCAAGTACAGTGAACTAGCCCATGCCGAAGGCATGGATCATGCATACTTACTCCTGCTATGACAGAAAAAGTCAACAATGAGTGAATGGGCGTAGCCCATTCACTCATTGTTGACAACAGCAGCGCAAAGCGCTGCATTCCTCCAAAAACCCTCCTGGCATCGTCCTGTACGCGAGAATCCATGCCGCAGGCATGGCCCATGCTTGTATCTGCTCAAATCAATGGAAGTCTATGGGGAGTGGGCGGGGCATCCCGACGGAATAGGGAGTGACGAGCGCGTAAGCGCTCGTAATGATGATTCCACCCCATGGCGGCATCGGGAAGGCTTAGAGCTTTCAAACGATGTATAATTTGTTGTTATAGTGGAAACGGCTATATTGTTTTTGCTAAAAATATTATTATTTTTATTATTTTTCTTGTTCTTCTTCTGCTTTTTGAGCTCTAATTTGACCCCCTGAACATGCTCAAAAACTCACCAAACTTTGCCCAAAATTCAGAATCGGCGAAAAATTTTGTTTTTTCTGGGCCATTTTTTTTTTCGTTAAAAAATGGCGCGACAGCGCCACCGACAAAAGTCAAAATACTTTGCGCCTATGGGAGACGCCCCGAGGTCAACTTTGTCGTAAAGCTCCGAAATTCGGGACACGCATTCCTCTCGTGAGGACAAAAAAAAATATTATTGTGGCCACGCCCCCAGACTTACCCTATGGCCGCCATCTTCCTTTGAAAATGAAAACACGCTGTGTTAGCCATTTTGTTCACGTCAAACTTTGACGAACTCTTCCTAGGGCGTTTTGCCCACCGACTTCAAAATCGGCGGACGTCCTCTGGACAAGTGGGGCATCTAAAGTTATCCAATTTTTTGAGATACCTTTACCGGTCTGTGTGCGGCGCAGCCGCAAAGTTGGACAACTTATTTTGGAATATTGCCGATCTAAAAATTGCTCCCATTTGATCAAAACCAGTCCGATTAGGACCAAATTTGAATCAGTTGTTAAACTTTCTTGTTTGGACCAGTTTATGATGACAAAATTGAAATGGGCGCGATAGCGCCCCCTACAGAGTGACCTTTAAATTAACATTGAAGGTCAAAAATTAGTTTTACCAAAATTGTCTAAACTTTACCCAAAATTCTATTTTGCCGTCCCGATCACAAAAGCCAATCACAAAAATGCCTTAATTTTTACGGCGTAGTCGTAGCGATGACAGAAACCTCCCATGTTATCCCTATGGGAAAACCACAAAATCTCTCAAATTACCACATTTTTATGTTTTACACTTTAACGAAGTCCTCCTAGTGCGTTTTGCCCACCGACCTCAAAATCGGTGTACGTCCTCTAGACAAGTGGGGCATCTAAAGTTATCCAAATTTTAAGGATAGCTTTTACGGTCTCTGTGCGACGGAGCCGCAAACGTTTCCCAGAATTCTGACTATTTGGCCTTCAGAGTGGCCTATAAACAATAGAGTTTTTCCAAATGACATGATATTTTGAACAAAATTCTAATTTGCCATCCTGATCATAAAAGTATGAGAGCCAAAGTCATCACCGTAGCGATGACAGAAACATCCCATGTTATCCTTATGGGAAAATCGCTAAATCGCTCAAATCACCACATTTTTACGCTTCACACTTTAACAAACTCCTCCTAGGGCGATTGTCCGATCAAACTCATATTTGGGGAATATCATCTACACAAGCGGGGCATCAAAAATTAGTCATATTTTGATTTTAAGTGGTACGGTCTCTGTGCCGTGCAGCTGCAAATATACTGTCACAAATGGGAAAAACGCCAAATCTTTGAAATGTTCACATTTACGCTTCACACTTTAACAAACTCCTCCGTGGGCAATAGTCCGATCAAGCTTTACTTTGGGAAATATCATCTACACAAGAGGGGCATCAAAAGTTATCCATATTTATATTCAGAGTGCTGCGGTCTCTGTGCGGCGGCGCAGCAAATTTGACTGACACTTGTGTTGATTTGCACTGGATTGGCCATGTCCAATGTGTCCCCGTCTGTCAAGTTCTTTTCTAATTCACACACAATAAGGGCGCCATCTTTATCAAGTCGAAAGCACAGAGTCGGAAGGCCGGCGGCCCGCGAGGGCCGTTGGATGTCGCTTGCGGCTTTAATTCTTTCTTCTTTCTTCTTCTCGGGACCAACCCCCCTATTTTTCACCCAGTGAACATTGACGAAAAGTCACAAAAATTTGCACACCTCTAAAAATCGTGCCTCTCTACATTCTGGCTATTTCCCTTTTCTAAAATAAAAAAAATTGGCGCGTCAGCGCCCCCAAATGTACCAAAAATGCATTGAGAGATGGGAAATGACCCAAAAAAAATCTGATCGTAGAATCATGAAATTTGGCGCAGAGGTAGATGGTGACAAGAGAAGTAAAAAATATTATCACGGCAACGCCGTCCGCCCAACCAAATGTCGGCCATATTGCTTCAAAAATGGCTAAACATGACTTCGGAGTTTTTCCAAACGTCGTACTTTTACGAACTCCTCCCAGGGCGTTGGCCCTAAAAAGCTGAAATTTGGTGAAAATGCTACTGAGGAGTGGGACATCAAAAGTTATCCAAATTACATTGATACCTGTCACGGTCTCTGTGCGGCGAAGCCGCAAACTGTAGCAAGAATTTCAGAAATCTCCCAAATTTAACATTTCTGCCGTTTGCGCAGATAAAGTCCGAATTGTGTCAAATTAGAATCAGTTGTTAAACTCTTTGCCCTAAACCTACTTGAAGTGAAATAAATTAATTTGGAGCCACAGCGCCCCCTACAGATTTTATATGGAGGTTAAATATTTAGTTTTGCAAAATTATATGAAATTTGACACACAACTCAATTTTGGCATCCCCATCAAAAAAGTCAATGAGACCCATGTCATAATTGTTATGGCTTTGCCGTAACGATGACCGAAACCTTCCATGTTATTTCAATGGGGAAATCGCCAGAACATGTTTACACTTTAGACTTTCACAAACTCCTCTTAGGGCGTCAGCCCTATTAACCTGAAATTTGGTGAGACTCATCTTCAGGGGTGGACCATCAAAAGTTATCCACATTTTTATTCAAAGAGTCACGGTGTCTGTGCGGCAAAGCCGCACATTTTGCCAAGAATTCAAAATAAAATTGCTTTTTGATGGTAAAACAAAGGGGAGAAGATGTGACAGCGTCACAGATTCAGCAGTAGATGTAATAAAAGGACCATTGGGGCGCGTTAGCGCCCCCTCCTCTTGCGGCGTGGCGGCGGCGTGGCGAGGGCCGATCATTGCCGCTTGCGGCTATATTTCCAACTTATTCTTCCAAAAACGTATATTGTTTATAGTGAACAGTGTGTTTATATTTATTGAAGTTGTGCGCTGCATTTTGGAGACTTTGTGTAAGTCAAATGTTCTACACAAATAAAGTAATTGTATTCAGTTGTAATTATAACTAGTTTTAAAGTGGCTGGATTAAAGAACAGGACACACGCTCATGAATCACCACATTTATGGTTAAATACTGAACTGGGAAAGAGAGATTTATCATTCTTACTAAAAATGTATCTGTCAAAGAGAAAAAGACCAATTCATCAGGTTTAATATTGCACTTTTCATCATTTCTAGAACGTGCATGTGACATGAATCTGGGGAAACGATCCAAACTGGCTCCACATATGGGCTTCGGCTGGGCTCATCATGGAAAAACTGGCAGATTTAGATAGAGATACTGCCCGTTCGAGTTAAAATCTGGACCAGCTGCAAGAACCGGGAGGAGAACTAGAACCATCTCTAACTGTGCCATTTAACTGGGTCAGATAAAGGCTTTTTTTTAACGGATTTACTCGAGATACCTAATGTTTTGTTAAGATTAAGTCAAATAAGATGAATCTGTTTCTATTTTTCTGTATAAAACATCGACACAGAACGTCTCTCAGTGGAAGTATTGATACCGAATGAAGTATTGATACTTTACACAGGGCACAGTCAAAAGTACTCCACTTGTCACTTCTCATAAACACAATCATTTAAAGTGGTTATTTGCTTTGAGGCTCAGTGCTGCCCTCTACTGGGGCCACAAATCAGCTCAAATCCTGGCTTCTTTATTGTGTACGACATCAAAATATCGCAATACCAGTATCGTGACTCAGACTACTAATCTAAATATCGTAACTTTTCTGATCAGGGGACCGACCGCCAGCTGCCCGTCTCCACGGAGATGTTATCTTACGTTCAACTACACGCGATTCTATTAATCATGGTTTATTCAACAATCTAAAATATGCATTCTGACTGTGAGAGGGGTTAACACTCCACGGATCAGACCTGTAAAGGGGCAAGTTCAAAGCCAAACGGTGGAATGTGTGGTGTTGTGGTGTGTAAAAGTGGGCGGCGGCTGATGAACGGCGCGAGTTACCGAGGTTCCAGAGCGTGGTTTGAGCCGCCAGCTCTTTGGCATCGTCCACGAGAGCGCACAGCTGGTCCGGGACGAACGTGCTGCGGGTGGACGACAGGACCACCTGCAACACACACAGGAGAGACGGGGTACTGCACCACAATGACGTCCAGAAGACTCTTTTAACTCCTCCCTGCGCTCTTTTAACTCCTCCCTGTTCCTCCCCGCGCTCTCTTGCTCCTCCCTGCTCCTCTCCGCGCTCCCTTGCTCCTCCCTGCGCTCGCTTGCTCCTCAGCTCCTCCCAGTGCTCTTTAGCTCCTCCCCACGCTCTTTAACTCATCCCCGCTCTCTTTAGCTCCTCCCTGCGCTCTTTAGCTCCTCCTGCGCTCTTTAGCTCCTCCCCGCACTCTTTAGCTCCTCCCTACGCTCGCTTGCTCCTCAGCTCCTCCCAGTGCTCTTTAGCTCCTCCCCACGCTCTTTAACTCATCCCCGCTCTCTTTAGCTCCTCCCGGCGCTCTTTAGCTCCTCCCGGCGCTCTTTAGCTCCTCCCGGCGCTCTTTAGCTCCTCCCGGCGCTTTTTAGCTCCTCCCTGCGCTCTTTAGCTCCTCCCTGCGCTCTTTAGCTCCTCCTGCGCTCTTTTGATCCTCCCTGCGCTCTTTTGATCCTCCCTGCGCTCTTTTGATCCTCCCGGCGCTCTTTAGCTCCTTCCTGCGCTCTTTAGCTCCTCCTGCGCTCTTTTGATCCTCCCTGCGCTCTTTAGCTCCTCCCTGCGCTCTTTAGCTCCTCCCTGCGCTCTTTAGCTCCTCCCTGAGCTCTTTAGCCCCTCCCTGCGCTTGTTAGCTCCTCCTTGCGCTCTTTAGCTCCTCCTTGCGCTCTTTAGCTCCTCCCTGAGCTCTTTAGCTCCTCCCTGAGCTCTTACGCTCCTCCCTGCGCTCTTTTGATCCTCCCTGCGCTCTTTAGCTCCTCCCTGAGCTCTTTAGCTCCTCCTGCGCTCTTTAGCTCCTCCTGCGCTCTTTTGATCCTCCCTGCGCTCTTTAGCTCCTCCCTGAGCTCTTTAGCTCCTCCCTGAGCTCTTACGCTCCTCCCTGCGCTCTTTTGATCCTCCCTGCGCTCTTTAGCTCCTCCCTGAGCTCTTTAGCTCCTCCTGCGCTCTTTAGCTCCTCCTGCGCTCTTTTGATCCTCCCTGCGCTCTTTTGATCCTCCCTGCGCTCTTTAGCTCCTCCCTGAGCTCTTTAGCTCCTCCCTGAGCTCTTACGCTCCTCCCTGCGCTCTTTTGATCCTCCCTGCGCTCTTTTGATCCTCCCTGCGCTCTTTTGATCCTCCCTGCGCTCTTTAGCTCCTCCCTGCGCTCTTTAGCTCCTCCCTGAGCTCTTTAGCTCCTCCCTGCGCTCTTTAGCTCCTCCCTGAGCTCTTACGCTCCTCCCTGCGCTCTTGTGCGCCTCCCTTAAGGTTCAAGTCTAACGAGTTAAACTTTCGGTGCAAACCTTCCCTGCTTGGGCGCCTCAGGCCTCTATAACTGCTGCCTGTGCATTTCTCACTTCCTTATTTCATGCGTATTAATGGGATATGTGATCACACTGGTTGCCCTGGTGATGCACCACGATGCGCTGGCCAAATGAAAAGTTGTACAGTTCCCACAGCGCACAGAGAGGAGGAGGAGGAGGAGGCGGCGCTGCTGGCAATCGTTATGTAAAGCAGAACTCAAGTTGTGCTCAGACCAAGGCAGTCACAAAGCCCAGTTTACTGCAAATACTGGAATAAATACACATATATCTTATTACTAATACAGTTATCTTGGGCTTAAATAGGTGAAAAACTAAATAAATATCAAACCGAGCTCAAATTGCAAACATAATACAACATTTAATCATTTTGTCCGGGGGTACGAGGGCCGACTAGGCGAAAAAACAACTAGCTTCTGCATTCTCCGGACCACGGCTCGGCAGCCAATCAGAGCCAAGCACACAAATTTCGTCGACCAATCAGCGCGCAGCATGCAAATTTTCACTTGTAAACAGTAAACTGTAATGGCGGACTATTGTCAAATGCTTCCCGGCCCGATTTAATGATAATATTCCTTTTTTTTCTAAGATTTATTAATAAGGTGGCACTCGAAAATACCCGTCCACATTTTAAAATACCCCGTCCGAAATACGGGAAGACAGGTTTCTATCTAAAAGCCTGAGGATGGGTCAAATGTAGAGACAAATGTCCCAACAGGAACAATAAAGGCTACTCTAGTCTATTCTAAACATATCCAAAACTACAAAGCAACAATGGTTCAAGTAGAGGCAATAAAACAGAAAGAACTTATGGGAAGATGTTTAACTGTTTGACTTTGTGTAAAACAAGGCGGCAGCAGCAGCAGCAGCAGCGCCCGTCTCTGAACAGCTTTAAACACTCACAGCGTGCAGAGTGCAAATACACACAAGGGAAAATGTACCTCGTTTGCTTTTCTCAAGGTGACTCATGGTTTTGTATAGACATCTTTATCTCTTGCATATTGTTCATCATAAACACGCAGCTCACGGTCAGTTTGCTCTAGCCGCCTCGAACACAACAACAACACAACAAGAGAAATAAAGGCTCGAGACGCTCTGCCAATGAACAATATAAACTGTCAAATATCTGATATGTTATTCATAGTATGTAATGTGTTTTGATGATGGTTAATGTGCATCAGAGCTCATTATCTGCTAGCGTAGCCTACATTTGTCCCTGCTCCTGTGCATGGAACAAAGTCATAACGAAGAGGGGGTGGAAAAAGTCCAGTTGAAAAGAAGTAAAGCCTGGCTGAAAACTACGGCAGGTTTATATTCTATAATTAGCAGTGGTTTAGCCTCCTGCCGTCTCCTGCCTCTGCCGACAGATGGGCTCGCATTAAATATTGAAATTGAGTCACGGATATGCGCCATCGCCGAGCAAACACGCGTCACATCTACCTGCCTTGGCGACTATCGAGCTTTGGACAGGGAATTACAACAATATTAACATTTTGATCCGAGAGTTTGGGAGCTTTTGGCCTGCCGAGTACACGCAGTTACTACGCTAAGAGTCTGGGACGGGGTTTCTATGGCAGTGGTCGACCAATCAGAGATGGGCGCGGCCCGCTCGTGTCGGAACGGACGAACAGCAGGGGGCGTTGACTCGACATGCTTTTTCCTGCGTTTCGTCAGCCTGAATCCTGGGCCT
Organism: Eucyclogobius newberryi; assembly: GCF_026437365.1. Lineage (NCBI taxonomy): Eukaryota > Metazoa > Chordata > Actinopteri > Gobiiformes > Gobiidae > Eucyclogobius > Eucyclogobius newberryi. The sequence goes on along the minus strand of NW_027315857.1, from coordinate 22,773,487 downwards.
CTGCAGTAACGATGCCAAACAACTGGCAACAAACTGTGCCACTGTGGAGTTTTCACACGTTTGACCTCATCTGTAAACTGAGACCTTTCAATCGCAGGACTTGTTTTTTGTGATTCAGTTTTGACACAGTTTGATAAAAGACTTAATGACATAAGGCTTTGTGTCCCCACCGTCTTTGGCTCATTTAAGCGACCCAAAGCGGACCCCTGACAGGTACTTGCCGCCAAAGCGGTCTGGCTCGCTTTATCTAAGGCTTTATCTAAGGTTTTATCTAAAAAGGAGGGGCCCACCAGACACCAACACACAAGATGACGCACTAGAGCACAGACTATACACTATATTTTTAATGTTAAGCTTTAAATTATTTGTTGATACATTTACTTAATCCATTGACCATTCAATTAAATCATTGTACATTCAATAATGTATATGTACAATAAATTAATTGTACCATTTTAATAAATAAATTACATATATTTGATTAATAATTGTGTATTTAATCATTTAATTTTGGTTGGTAAAAGCCTCCACAGAAGAGAAGTGAGGATAAACAGGAAATGTGTTTAGTTGGCTTCAGCCACGTCTCACAGCCACACAAAATTGGAATTGAAAACATCCTTTTGTGAATCGCTCAGAACAGCCTTTATATATATATATATAAATATATATATATATATATATATATATATAACCTTCAAAAGTATAATTCAGGTACAATTTAGATGTTAATAATTAAGAAAACATGTAAGTCACAGTAGCAGAACTCAATGATAAGAGCTTACATCAGGAGGTCTGGTCCTGTTCTAGTCCTGATTTGGTCTTAGTCTAGTTTGGATTTAGTTTGAAAATGAAACTCACTTTTCATGCAGCTTGTGGATCAGTGTGAACACGGCTAGTTATTGTTGAATATATATTTTTTTGGTTTGGTTGGTTTGTGGTTGGTTTCTGGTCCTGCCCTGGTCCTGTCCTGGTCCTGTCCTGTTCCTGTCCTGTCCTGGTCCTGTCCTGGTCCTGTCCTGTTCCTGGCCTGGTCCTGGCCTGTGTCTGGCCTGGTTTGGTGCTGGTTCTGGCCTGCTTTATTCCTGGTTCTGGACTGCTTTATTCCTGGTTCTGGCCTGCTTTAGTCCTGGTTCTGGCCTGCTTTAGTACTGGTTCTGGCCTGCTTTAGTACTGGTTCTGGCCTGTTTTAGTCCTGGTTCTTCCCTGGTTTAGTCCTGGTTCTCGCCTGGTTTGGTGCTGGTTCTCGCCTGGTTTGGTGCTGGTTCTGGCCTGTTTCAGTCCTGGTTCTTCCCTGGTTCTGGCCTGCTTTATTCCTGGTTCTGGTCTGCTTTAGTACTGGTTCTGGCCTGCTTTAGTACTGGTTCTGGCCTGCTTGGGTCCTGGTTCCGGCCTGCTTGGGTCCTGGTTCCGGCCTGCTCCGTTACCTTGTACAGCAGCAGCAGTTTGCCGTCGTGCCCGGGTGTGGAGAAGAGGTGGTACTCGGGCAGGGACCAGTTGTTCTTTCTGCAGAAGTACTCGAGGAGACTCTGAGCTGAGCAGATCTGGCTCTGTTTGAGTGCCAGGAGGCTGGTGGGGGTCATGGTGGCCCCGGGGTACCGGGGGTACATGCTCCGCTCGTCTAACCAACAACAACAACAAATGAAAGGAACATTAAGACACATTAGACTGATATTAAACAACAACTAATTCATTTAAAGACATGTTTTATATAATTATCATATTGCCCACCGCTAAATCTATGTCGCACCAGCAAAAAAAAAAAAGCATAATAGAGAAGAAAAAAAAACATATAAGTCGCACTGGAGTATAAGTTGCATTTTTGGGGGAAATTTATTTGATAAAATCCAAGACAAGAACAGACATTTCATCTATAAATGCAGTTTAAAATAATAACAGATGAGAGAACATGGTGAATAGGTGTACGTATGCTAACGCTAACACCTTCAGCTACATGACGTATGCTAACGCTAACACCTTCAGCTACATGACGTATGCTAACGCTAACACCTTCAGCTACATGAGGCACAGACAGAACTGTGGTAAGTGTCTGGTATGTTAACGTAACATATGAACAGTTATTCAGATAACTATAGCATAAAGAACATGCTAACAAGTTTACCAAAGCATCAGTTTTACCCCAAATCACTAAATCCATTGAATTCTTCTTCCTCTGTGTCACTTCTAAACAACTCCACAAACTCCAGAGGAAGAGGAAGTGCAGATTCTTCTTCTGTGTCCCTAAGAGCCTAGAGCGCCCTCTTGCGAAATGCGGTTGCCAGTGTGAAAATAACTAATATCATATATAAGTCGCTCTGGAGCATAAGTTGCACCATCAGCCAAAACTATAGAAGAAGGTGCAACTTATAGTCCGGAAAATACAGTATTATGTTTCAACATTTAATGCTGAAATGAATACGAGGGCCCAAACTATTCATGCTTTCCACCTAATAAGTTTGTCTGTAAAGATGACTAAATTGTCTTTAATTATAGACTGGCATTAGCCCTTCATCTCTTGAGTCACTAATTATGTATCTTATGAATTTCGTTGGATGAAAACCATGTTCAAGGCACCGGAAGGAACTGTTTGAGAGTCGTTCCTCGATCATTGTTCAAAGCACAGTAAAAAGATACAAAATAAAGTTGGGAAAACATGATTCGCTTCTTCCGGTTCAGGGGAGAACCGAGGCAGAGCTCTCTCCGCAACAAACTGTACTCGAAGCCCAAAATATCTGTCCAAAAATCCTTTCCAAATCCATTTCCCGGCCCATTCTCTCCATTTCTCTTTTGAATCTGAGCCCGTCTCTCTCCACCGTGTTAATAAATGTTTGATGGCCATCTCGTCATGAATAATTTACCTTCAGTTTGAGTGGAAAATGTCAAACTTTTCCTGGTCCATGTTCATATTTCAGCCCTATCGCCAAAATCTCATCACTCAGCGCTCTGTAAACGGAGGCAGAGATGTGGATTCACGGAGCTTATCTGTGATAGATAATAGTATCGCAGTGGGGTATTAAAGGTAAAATTCATCTTCAGGCCAAAAAAATTAATCCTTTTTTGTTTAATCTCAAGCTGAAATGCAAGTCAGTCCTGGGCTGTGCAATTCATCACGCTGATTACAGTTAGTTCTTCTACAATCAGACACAGCGTCGCCTGGTATAACATTTTCATTCTGTTTGTTTTTGAATTTGTTGCTCGTCTGCGTCTAAAAGCCTGGAACAAAGCCACTCGACTGATATACAGCAGTTTCAAAACTTTAAATGACAAAAACAGTCCAATTTCCCCATGTCGGTTTGTTGGCAAAACACTATCAAAGTGTCATTTAAATGTATGAGGCCGGTTATAGTTTTTTAATGGCCATTTAAAGGAGGCGGCCAGGATTCAGACACACATCGGTGTAAGATGCAAGTTATTCCTCTCCTCAAATCCTAGTCTACCGCAGATATTAACAGTTTGACGGCAATGATTCGCCTCCTTTAACCGTATTTTCCGGACTATAAGTCGGCACCTTTTTTCATAGTTTTGGCCGGGGTGCGACTTATATGTGATATAATTTGTTATTTTCACACAGGCAACCACAAGAGGGCGCTCTAGGCTCTAAGCGATGCAGAAGAAGAATCTGCACTTCCTCTTCCTCTGGAGTTTGTGGAGTTGTTTAGAAGTGACACAGAGGAAGAAGAATTCAATGGATTTAGTGATTTGGGGTAAAACTGATGCTTTGCTAAACTTGTTAGCATGTTCTTTATGCTATAGTTATCTGAATAACTGTTCATATGTTACGTTAACATACCAGACACTTACCACAGTTCTGTCTGTGCCTCATGTAGCTGAAGGTGTTAGCGTTAGCATACGTCATGTAGCTGAAGGTGTAAGCGTTAGCATACGTCATGTAGCTGAAGGTGTTAGCGTTAGCATACGTACACCTATTCACCATGTTCTCTCATCTGTTATTATTTTAAACTGCATTTCAAGATGAAATGTCCTTCCCAAAAAAGCGACTTATACTCCAGTGCAACTTATACTCCGGAAAATACGGTTCTCTTTTAGTCGAGCATGAATGTCTTTCGTCGACTACAACTCAACGCAACTCGAGACTCTGAAGTCAAAGGTTTCAGTTGTGGAAGAGGAGCAGAGTGAAGCACGTGTAGCATTTCCAGTCCTTCAGTGATAAACGTCGGTGGCGCTCAGATTGAATGCTTTTAATCTGTGCGCAGCAGACGCAGCGCTCTGTAAATCAGAGAGCGCCATTCTGCGTAATGTAGTTATTTATGGTTTGGGTCCGCTACAGCTGTTCTCATTACAGTGCCCGGAGCCGGCTCGCCAGTGTTTTATGGACCAAAACCGAGCAGAACGCCCCGAGGCTGCCGAAGGGAACGAACGAACGGTTGCAATTATCACAAAAAACTGTAATTATTTAGAAGATAACCCTGTCTTTTAATGGAAAGTTCTCGTTGTACAAGTAGTTTAGATCGTCTCAAACTCTTCTTGTATTAGTTTAACAGCTAATATATCGGTCTTCTTTCAAATGTGAATTACAGAGAGCATTTCTCACATAATCCTACTTTTTACACTTTTTCCACACTAAAACCCCAACATAAACTCTGGGACAAGGTTCAGCCCTGGTTAACCTGGTTTAGTCCTAGTTTGGATTATATTTTCAGTCTCGGCAGGCCTGCTTTAAATCTGGTTTAGTCCTTGTTTGGATCTGTTTTAGTCCTTGTTTAGATTTGGTTTAGTCCTGATTTAGATCTGGTTTAGTCCTGCTTTAGATCTAGATTAGTCCTTGTTTAGTCCTGCTTTAGATCTTGTTTAGTCCTGCTTTAGAGCTGGTTTAGTCCTGCTTTAGAGCTGGTTTAGTCCTGCTTTAGAGCTGGTTTAGTCCTGTTTTAGAGCTGCTTTAGTCCTGGTTTAGTCCTGCTTTAGAGCTGGTTTAGTCCTGTTTTAGAGCTGCTTTAGTCCTGGTTTAGTCCTGCTTTAGAGCTGGTTTAGTCCTGCTTTAGACCTGCTTTAGTCCTGCTTTAGACCTGCTTTAGTCCTGCTTTAGTCCTGGTTTAGACCTGCTTTAGTCCTGCTTTAGTCCTGGTTTAGAGCTGCTTTAGTCCTGCTTTAGAACTGCTTTAGAGCTGCTTTAGACCTACTTTAGACCTGCTTTAGACCTGGTTTAGTCCTTGTTCAGACCAGGTTTAATCAGAGTTTATCCTTATAGTTCTATACGTTCTGCTGACTCGGATGTCGCTACTGGTCGCGCGTTGGGGACGCGCCACAGCTGGTGTTTTATGGCGCGGGACAGATTTACGGCCCCCCATAACCATCATCATAAAAACTGTGTCAACAAGCGCTCGTAAGTCACACTACATTACCCACGATGCACCACTCTGGGACAGCAGGTGGATAATGCTGCGCTCATGAAGTCATTGTGGGAAAGAGTTGAAAAATGCACAATAAAAGCTCACATAAGTCATCACAAGAACTACGAATTTACAGATATAAAAAATAGTAAGATTTTTTTCAAAATAATTCAATTCCACTTTTGATGTCACAAAAACAACAAATTGTACTATTAAACGCTGTTAAAGGGCAGATTTACTCATGTTTTTATTGGTCAATATCCTGACGCTTAAGCCAAAAAAATATATTAAAATAATAAAAATTAAAAATCACAAAATATTACCAATACACATGACTATATTTGCAAAAACGAGATATTGAAAATGTGTCAACATGTTTTCAACATCGCAATTATTATCGATGAAATAAAAGTGGAGTGGTTTTGCTCAAGGAAATCAAACACATTTGGCTTTAGAAAACACTGCTAAAAGAGTACCGCGTGATCTGATTTTTAAAAAATGGCACGCAAATGAGGTGGTAAAACTGCAGTGGAAGCACTAGTGTTGGCAGGGAAGTTTGATTTGTGCATGTTCTCCCTGTGTCTGAGGTCATTGTAATGATAAAACAAGGAGAAATTAAGACGTCATAGTTTTAAAGGAGGACAAATATTACCTATTAGTTTATATTACGCTTATTGTTATTAGACTTTAAACATGCTCTTGAGTACCTTTAGTCTGGCGTCTCACGATTTAGAAAAAAAATTAAACATTGCGGTATTTGGATCCCTGCTGTTTCCACGGGACTAACTGAGTTTTGACACCACCTACTGGCTGCAGAGGGAACCACACACAGCATGGTGAAACGGGAGGGATTCACAGTCTGGAGAAGGTTTATGGACTTGGAAAAACAGCAGAGAAGATTCTCAGAGGATGGAGAAAACGACAGATATCGAGGAGATTCAGAACGGAGGGTTTTTTACGCACGGAGGGGAGAGGACTTTCTAACCGTGATTTGTCAAACTATCTGCTGTGTATCTGCTGTGTATCTGCTGTGTATGTGCTGTGTATCTGCTGTGTATGTGCTGTGTATGTGCTGTGTGTGTGCTGTGTATCTGCTGTGTATGTGCTGTGTATGTGCTGTGTGTGTGCTGTGTGTGTGCTGTGTGTGTGCTGTGTATGTGCTGTGTATGTGCTGTGTATGTGCTGTGTATGTGCTGTGTATCTGCTGTGTATGTGCTGTGTATGTGCTGTGTATCTGCTGTGTATGTGCTGTGTATGTGCTGTGTATCTGCTGTGTATGTGCTGTGTATGTGCTGTGTATGTGCTGTGTATCTGCTGTGTGTGTGCTGTGTATGTGCTGTGTATGTGCTGTGTATGTGCTGTGTATGTGCTGTGTATCTGCTGTGTATGTGCTGTGTATGTGCTGTGTATGTGCTGTGTATCTGCTGTGTGTGTGCTGTGTATGTGCTGTGTATGTGCTGTGTATGTGCTGTGTGTGTGCTGTGTGTGTGCTGTGTATCTGCTGTGTATGTGCTGTGTATGTGCTGTGTATGTGCTGTGTATGTACTGTGCCCACACGGACGTCCACAACAGAGGACTGGACGTCCACAACAGAGGACTGGATGTCCACAACAGAGGACTGGAGGTCCACAACACAGAAGTGTTTTTGACAAAGGGATTTTCATATTTATAGCAAAGACCACATACTCACTCAAGATTGAGCCCAAATGTCTGGTTGTTTACACAGAATGAGATAAAGTTAAATGAATAAAACAGTGAGAAGCTTCTCAGCTCTTAAGTTCTCTGTTCTCTTTACTTCTGCACCTACTTGTGCGTTGTAACACTGAAATTTCCCCACTGTGTGGACTAATAAAGGATTATCTCATCTTGTCCTTGTTTGTTTTTGTTTATGATCTTAAATTGTGGTAAATTAAATAAGTACATCTTTAAATAGCCACTGAATTTACCACAAACTAGAACAGTAAATAACTAAACTCTATCTAATATATATATATATATATATATATATATATATATATATATATATATATATATATATATATATATATATATATATATATATATATATATATATATATATAAATAAATAAATAATCGTCTGCCATTGTTGTGGTGCCGGTTCTTCTCGGGGGGGAAATGTGTACGTACGTCACCTGAGAGTCATCTCTGATTGGCTGCTGCACCGCCGCGCCGCAGAAAAGCTCAAAATTCTGAACTTATTTGCGGCGAACCAAAGTCAAAGCGTCTCGAGCGGAAAACGCAAAAGCACGCCCGCCGCGCCGCGCTCCTCGGCGAATCGCGCCGCAAATAAGCGGAAGCCGCGCCGCAAAAACGCAGGAGGTGCTCGACGCGCGTTTACATAGACTTTGAATGTAAACTGAACGCTTTTGCCGCACCGGTCTGAACGGGCCATAAGGCTGCCCCAAATAAATTGCATGTTTGCTGTAACCCGACCCAACATTTTTCAAGTGGGTCGGTAGGTAGGTAAATTCTTTTTTTTTTTTTTTACTTCGAAGGCAAAAAAAAATATCTATCCTTAAATATCACTTTTGATTCTGCCAGTGACCCGCAGTGACCCGCAGTTACCGCCAGGGGTCGGGCTTCAACAGTCAATGAGACGTTCTCCTTCGTGTTAAGTTTCATTTCTGGACTTGTTTTCGCGACATTTTCGGCTTTAAAATATTTCTAGCAAGTTCCAGTGATGCAAAATTATTCAACAGGGCGCTTTTTTTTTCAAACGGTCGGTGAGTCGGCGAGATATAAGACAAAAGAATATATTTGGCATAATTTAGACAAAACGGTGATAGTTTTTTACCGGGGCGGTCGGGTTACGGCAGACATATTTTTTTATTCTGCCTTAACATACAATCTCCACAGAGACAAGCAGGTGACTCCACGGGGCCAAGTTAAACTGTAGGTCAGATCTGTGGAGAGCCAAGCCCAATTACATGTTTTGCACTGTACTTAAGAGCAATAAAAACACCTGTGAATGGATAAACACAGGAATAAATACGTTAAATGCCATCCCGACGAACATTCTGGGCAATAACTCCGTGGAGCCAAGGGGGCACGTGGAGAACAGGTAACGAGTAGACCTGTATAGTCACAGTTCTGACCTCAATATTCCTGACCCGCTGTAATCCGAGCGTCCAGAGTTGTTATTCGCATACACTCACTTTCTAATTTAGTGTTAAGTCATGCGCACAGGCCGCCTCGTTACACCTGCTGCAGCGGATGGGAAATCGATGAGCACGGTCAATTCTGCTGTTGTTTAAATTAGTGAAAGGCGGTCGAGAGATGAGAATCAGAGGGAGCGAAGTCATGAATATTAAAAAGCCGCACTCATTAAGACGGTTAAGTAAATGTGGCAACAGCAAATTAAAGAAACTGAAGTGGATTTTAAATGACTTTTGAATACACAGAGCGAGAGCGAGAGAGAGAGGGCACAACCAGGATTAAATCAGATAAAAAACAAGGTCTAAACCAGGACTAAACCGGAACTAAACCAGGTATAAAACCAGGTATAAAACCAGGACTAAACCAGGTCTAAACCAGGTCTAAACCAGGTCTAAACCAGGTCTAAACAAGGTCTAAACCAGGTCTAAACCAGGTCTAAACAAGGTCAAAACCAGGACCCTTCCCGTCCTCTCACCCGTGCAGTCAGCGTAGAGCAGCTCTGTCAGCCTTAAGGACACGTCTTTCATTGGATCACGTCCAGCCTCGTCATCACTGCACATCAAAAACTCTGCCGCATTCATCATGGCGCCGCTCGTAACGTTACCGTGGTTACCATTGCCCAGGTAGCCCCTGCCGTGGTACTTCCTGCCAACTGCCCCCCGCAGAGTTGGCCCCCCCTCTCGGTTCAGGTTGGCAGGTCTGGCGAGCGACACCTGCAATACAAACACACGTGTGGATTTGATGTCGTTTGTATAGAATATTTGGCACATGGAGTGACACGCCCCCTGACGACCCCGGACTAGCTCTGCTCTTCGGCACATGGAGTGACACGCCCCCTGACGACCCCGGACTAGCTCTGCTCTTCTGCACATGGAGTGACACGCCCCCTGACGACCCCGGACTAGCTCTGCTCTTCTGGACATGGAGTGACACGCCCCCTGACGACCCCGGACTAGCTCTGCTCTTCCGCACATGGAGTGACACGCCCCCTGACGACCCCGGACTAGCTCTGCTCTTCCGCACATGGAGTGACACGCCCCCTGATGACCCCGGACTAGCTCTGCTCTTCCGCACATTGAGTGACACGCCCCCTGACTAGCTCCACTGCCGATGACAATGTATGATTTTTACAGTTTTCACCAAGACTCTTTGCACGCCATCAGAATTGTGCTCAAATATGCTCTAAATATCAAAGCTTAGACACTATGCTATGTCAAATGCTTTTAAAGTTTTGACGTTCAATTACCGTATTTTCCGGACTATAAGTTGCACCTTTTTTCATAGTTTTGGCCGGGGTGCGACTTATATCTATACTTATGTACTTATACTCCGGAGCGACTTGTTATTTTCACACTTGCAACCGCATTTCATACTCCAGTGCGACTTATTTATGTTTTTTTCGTCTCTATTATGCATTTTTTGGCTGGTGCGATTTATAGTCCGGAAAATACGGTACACAAAACAGAAAATAACTTATTGCAAAAACAAAAGTAGGGATACACAATAATGGAATCTTGAACCGACATCGATGACCTGTAATTGATACGCGTTCGCTGCCGATAAAGGAAACTCAACACGTTAAATTAACCTCAATTTGAGAGTAAAAGTTTTTATTGTATTATCATTGTGTTTATAGGTCTAAATGAGCCCAGATTATACCATAAAAAACAAATTATGACTTTGCAATATATGCCTGCCTTTTAATATAAATAATATCTCATATCGATGGCCCATCAGGTAGAGTAACGTTTCATATACTGTACGCTGGACCTGCATTCATTTAGCCTGCCACATGTTAAAGTACGTTCATGTCGTCATTTCCTTATTGTATGTTTATTCGTTGTTATGTTATGATTCTACAGGTTTATTTGGGGGAACGGTGTGGACCCCTGCAGCACCGACTGTGGCTGCTCCTTGAACATGTGAGCGGCACGACCTTCAGAGACTGTAAACAGTGAAAATAGTGAATAAAAGTTAGCCGAGGAATCAGACATCGACACACACGCAGTTCACAACATGACACGAGATGGCGGCGTCACGGTCGTGCCCGTCGCGTCTGCTCCGGAGTCTCACCTCGACTGCGAAGCCGTCGATGAGCTCCCCGTTCATGAGCTCCAGGGCGGTCAGGGCGTCGTCGCGGTGACGGTAGTGCACAAAGGCGTAGTCGGTGAGCTTCTTGACGCGCTCGACGCTGCCGGGTTTGAAGCGAGAGAACTCCTGCTGCAGCGTCTGCTCCGTCGTGCTCAGCAGCAGGTTACGCACCTGCAAAACACCGGACGAGGCAGAGCGCCAAGAGAACAGAAGAAGAACTTTATTTTACATCATCCAGAACTCAACGAAATAACTTGGATGATGAAATTTAGACTATTTTTTGTGCTAAATGTCACTGAATTATTTATGTTAAGGAAAATTTACCGTATTTTACGCACAATAAGTCTCACCTTTTTTCATAGTTTTGGCCGGGGGGCGACTTATACTTATATTTATACTTATATACTTATACTCTGGAGCGACTTATGTGATATTATTTGTAATTTTCACACACATTTCAACCGCATTTCATACTCCAGTGCGACTTATATGTTTTTTTCTCCTCTATTATGCATTTTTTGGCTGGTGCGACTTATACTCCAGTGCGACTTATACTCCATACATTAATTTTCCCCTCCATCCCTTGTTGAGAAATGGGAGGTTTTGTCTATAGGAGGTTTGTTTATAAGAGATCTTCTATTGAGAGTGTTTTTCAAACTTCCTATAAGTTATCTGTTCTTTTCCTCTGTATCTACCTCTGTATCTACCTGCGTTGCAACAATGAAATTTCCCCATGTGTGGACAATAAAGGATTATCTTATCTTATCTTATACTCCGGTGCGACTTATACTCCGGTGCGACTTATACTCCATACTCCAGTGCGACTTATACTCCAGTGCGACTTATACTCAAGTGCGACTTATACTCCAGAGCGACCGTTTTTTTTTCTTCTTCTCTATTATGCATTTTTTGGCTGGTGCGACTTCTACTCCGGAAAATACAATATATGAAAAGCTGTTTTTATTTGATTCCATAACGACAAAATCAAATTGAATCAAAATCGTGATTGACAACAGCCCTCGGGACAATTTGTTTCTTTTTAATTGACAAATCGTAAGCTCTGTACAGCCATGTGCTAATTAGCAAGCAACACAGTTTGGTTCAATTAGAGCTCTACTGTCGGGTTGCATTAACATACTTTCTTATTGTTGAATCTATGTCATTGTATATTTGACTCAGAGCCTCAAACCCAATATATTGATACATTTGGAACAAACCTCTAGCTGCTGGGAAAAAGCCATGACATAAGAATGGATGACACAAACTGCGCCGACGATTAAGGATTGAAAAAAAAAAGAGAGGAAAAAGAGGGGGGAAAGAGAAGAAAAAAAGAGGAAAAAGAGGGGGGAAAGAGAAGGAAAAAAGAGGGGGAAAGAGAAAAAAGGAGGGAAAGAAAAAAAAAGAAAAAATACAAACTAACTCAATCTAAAAATGGACAAAATTGACAAAATCTGAAGTAAATGGGACTTTTTGTTTGGACTTTGTGCCTTAACTTTTTTTTTTTTTCTTTGGATGCTTCACCTTCATAAATTCCCATTTAAAATTGTACCTAATTTGTTTCCTTCTGGTCTCTTTTTTTTTTTAAATATATATTTATTTAAAAAAAAATAGATTTTTTTTAGTTGTAGGAGTAAATTACAGCACAACAGCTTCAAGTGTATTTATCATATGCTAAAATAAACTTTAGAATGACTTTGATTTTTCATTGAATTGCGAGCTTATCTTTGTATTTGAAGAATAAACTCTCTCTTAACAAACATCACGTCAACAGCAACAAGCTCACGAAACACCCGCTCGCCTCTCACTTCTCCTAATGCTCCGAGACTTTGGAATTTCTGCTCATTTTTGTCGCTCGCAATTTTGCCTTTATGCATGGTTTATGGGCGCGGTTATGGCTGCGGCGAGGACATCGGGGCCCCGTTAAAAGCGCAAAATTGTTCAGCGTCACATTATTTGTGCTGGAGCTCATTAGGAGAGAGAGAGGGGAAGCAAACATACGGGAAAATTGGCGGATTTGGAGGCGGGGAGGAAAATATCTCCACAAACATTAACATACGCACATTAGAAGATACAGCCAAATCAGATCATCGCTTGAATACCGTATTTTTCATACTAAAAGTCGCACCTTGTTTCATAGTTTTGGCCGGGTTGCGACTTATACTTATACTTATATACTTGTACTCCGGAGAGACTTATGTGATATTATTAGTTATTTTCACACTTGCAACCGCATTTCATACTCCAGTGCGACTTATACATGTTTTTTTCTTCTCTATTATGCATTCTTTGGCTGGTGCGACTTATACTCCAGTGCGACTTATATACTTTTTTTTCTTCTCCATTATGCATTTTTTGGCTGGTGCGACTTATACTCCGGAAAATACGGTACTAACGTGTAAAGTAAAATGTTTTAAAAATCCACAGTGGTTGATTTTCTCTGCCGGAAAAGACGTTTTTAGTTCATGGCAGTGTTCGTTTCATGCCAATAGGCCCAGAAATAGGCAGAGAAAGCAGGAAAAGCGGGTAAAAACATCGGCATTTTGACCGTTTTTGCCGCTTTCCAAAAGAACCTGTCGAGTGGCGAAGTGCTGCACGTACGTAGAGCACTCGGACCTGCTGCATGACCTCGCCGTCCACGTCCTTCTCGGGTTCGGCCCAGTCCACGTGGATGGAGTGGCCCCACGGCTGGAACGTGCCTGCGAGAGACGACACAGCACATGCACAACATTTGACCAAACCACCGGGTCAAACGTTTAAACCGGGTCAAACGGGCGAATGTAGAATGTGTCGTTTTAGGTCACCGTGGTAACTAGGGCTGCAGCCGTCGATTATCTTTAACAGGATCGTTTTGAAATAAACATTATAAATATAGTAATAAACAGATAACAAGGATTTTCTGCTTAAAATAACACGTTTTATTCATAATTTCACACACGTTTGTCTCCAAAACATTAGAACACGTTTCAGTCCGTCTGATATTGAATGTTGGAGCCACAGAAGAAGAGCTCCATGTGCGTCCGCCACAGAAACGTCACAGCTCGAAAAGAACATGACAAACATTGATTTAGTTGTTATGTTAGAATTTATATAAAAGGACTAATGAACGTGTGGATCGGACTGTATCGTGAACCGTCACAGTAGCTATGACTTCATGTGCGTTTTACATCACGGTACTTACAATAAGAAGAATGGACATGTTTGTAAAGCGTGATGTTGCGTGGGGCCAGTGATGGTTTACCTCGTTCTGTTTCGATCTGCAGCGCGGCAGACGATTCTTCATTTTGCTGTATTAGCTCTGTGTCTTGGCCTTGTGGACTTTGACATCCTCTGTGCTCTTTCACACAACCCTTTTCATGGAGGTTTTAACTAAATGTGTAAATTCAACAAATCCTCGAGGCAACGACAGGTTAAAGCTTTTTAGTAATCGAATTAGTGGATTCACTCGATTCTTTTTTTCTAATATTCGCTGTTCAGTTTAGTAGTTTGGATCTGTATGAATATGTTCTTAAAGACCTGTGATTCTGTTATTAGTTTGTAACATTTAAATATTTTTTGTAACTTTGAACATTAACCTCGGATTAAAACCAGACCTGCAAACTCCGCCCACCCACGGCACCAAATCAAACGTTCAAAATTGTACCGGTTTTATTGATTTATTACACTTTACTGCAATAGATTTACATTTCTTCTAACACTTGCCCGAGAGCGTGTTACAGTTCATACAGTATAAATTATAATAATATGGGGCAAAGGGCGATCTGGGGAGTATTCAACCCCCGGAACATTTGAGGGAAAATCAATGCACTCTCCTGCATTCTAGTGCATTTCAGAAGATAAATGAACTGCTTCTCTGCAGCGTAAAAACGATTTAGGGCTGTAATCGACTACGACACACACACAACTACATCTAAATATATAAATACTACCGGCGCGGGTGGTCTCGTCCCCTTCTCTAAGCTCGGGGGCTCTACCAGAGGCCAGGGCGCTTCTTCAGTCTCTTTGCACTTCTCTGGATTCAAGATGTTTTTCCTCCTTTATTGGCCTCACTCTGGTCTCTGTCCAGCTCAGGCTCTGAGCTCTGACCGTCAGTGGATACTCACACCCAGAGGAAAAGGGGAGGAGCCGGAGTGGACCTGCTGCTTTTTCATTTCTCAGTGAAGACAAGATGCAAACCGGGACTTTAGAGGAGAAAAACCTCACTGTTCACACATAAAGCACATACTGCAGCTCTTGAAACGCAGTAACGCTCTTCAAAAACGCTGGAGCAGTGAACAACTGGACTCTTCCTGGAAATAATTGTGAGTAGAGCTGAAAGCGACTGCAATGTCCCGCACTCTGGGCCCTCCAAAGAACAAATAAACTACTTAATGCCCCTCAAAGATGCAACTTTCAGCTCCAATTAAGCCATAAAGACTGGCTAAATATCTGCTGGGCTTTGGTTTTTCCCTTCTTTGTAAGCGGTCATGAGGGAGAGGTGTGAAGAGCGTTGATGTTTGTTCCTCCCTGTGCGCGGCTGGACTCAGCACAGGTCATGTCCAAACCACCACCAGACGCAGGTGATCTCCTTTAACCATTCAGCCATTTTTCACATTGTCAATTATTAAAGATCCAAATGAATCGAATATTAGAATTATGGCACCGCTCTCTCACACAGATGTATACGTGTGTCCAGCTCTTTTGACCCATCGTATATGTTCATGTAATTTCCCTCGCGGTTCAGAAATGTTTCCTGCGTCGATGCTTGACTCGCTCTCTCTGCGTGAAGCGTGGACTGAACCCGCAGAATTGCACTGACCCGATGCTGTTAGATGTCTCCATGGTGTCCACAGCCCGGAGCCTGCCCCCTGCTGTCCGTGCGCACGTTACGTTTCACGAGTTTGGAGCTGGCATCAAAGCCGGAGCGGAGCCGCCCTCCCACAGCTCAGGGGCCGCAGGGCCCAGAGCTGGAGAACAACACGAGCGGATCTGTCCGACATGGAGAGCCCATTAGCTCCAACAAGAGGGAATTTACTGGAACAAGGTCTCATCCCACAAACAGACTGGACCGGGACTGAGCCGCCGGGCCCGAGCCGGGGACGAGCCGGGGACGAGCCGGGTCTGAGCCGGGTCTGAGCCGGGACCGAGCCGGGGCCGAGCCAGGTCTGAACCGGAACTGAACTATGACCGAGCCGGGACTGAACTATGTCTAGTACGGGACTAAGACAGGAATAAATATGTACTGAACCTGGACTGAACCGGAATTGAACGGGGCGCGAACTAGGACTGAACCGGAACTATACCTGACTGAACCCAAATTATGACCAAACCAGGACTAAACCAAGGCCTAACCAGGGCAAGATCCAGCTTAAACCAGAGCAGAACATGTAATGAGCCAGAACCAGAATGAACCAGAATAAAACCGTGACTGAACCAGGACTAAACCAAAAAGTGTATGTTTCCGTCCCTGGAGCAGCTCCAGAAGGACACAACACTGACATTGAGAGTGTTTTCACTGTGCAACAGCGCCCTCTGCTGGATTTCTACTTCTATCATAAATGCATTAGAGTTTAGCCAAAGCGGAGTCTTTTCTTTGCACATCGTCTGACAGAAATGTGAGGGTGAAGTAAAGTACGAGTTAATATGTCGTTACCTGGGGCCAGTTGCCTCCGGGCCATGGCAGCTGCTTTGTGCGACTCGTACTCCACAAACGCAAAGCCTCGGTTTTTGGTCTTGTCAAAGGTGCTCGGGTAAACGATGACATCCAGCACGCCGTCTGTGACCTGCAGGGCTAAGTCTGCATCAGGACTAGAACAGGACTGGAACAGCACTAAACCAAGTCTGCATCAGGATTAAACAAAGACTAGAACAGGACCAAACCAAGACTAGAACAGGACTAAACCAAGTCTAGAACAGGACTAAACCAAGTCTGCATCAGGACTAAACCAGGACTAGAAAAGGACTAAACCAAGACTAGAACAGGACTAAACCAAGACTAGAACAGGACTAAACCAAGACTAGAACAGGACTAAACCAAGACTAGAACAGGACCAAACCAAGACTAGACCAGGACTAAACCATGTGTACATCTGGACTAAACCAAGACTAGACCAGGACTAAACCATGTGTACATCTGGACTAAACCAAGACTAGACCAGGACTAAACCATGTGTACATCTGGACTAAACCAAGACTAGACCAGGACTAAACCATGTGTACATCTGGACTAAACCAAGACTAGACCAGGACTAAACCATGTGTACATCTGGACTAAACCAAGACTAGAACAGGACTAAACCATGTGTACATCTGGACTAAACCAAGACTAGACCAGGACTAAACCATGTGTACATCTGGACTAAACCAAGACTAGACCAGGACTAAACCATGTGTACATCTGGACTAAACCAAGACTAGACCAGGACTAAACCATGTGTACATCTGGACTAAACCAAGACTAGACCAGGACTAAACCATGTGTACATCTGGACTAAACCAAGACTAGACCAGGACTAAACCATGTGTACATCTGGACTAAACCAAGACTAGACCAGGACTAAACCATGTGTACATCTGGACTAAACCAAGACTAGACCAGGACTAAACCATGTGTACATCTGGACTAAACCAAGACTAGACCAGGACTAAACCATGTGTACATCTGGACTAAACCAAGACTAGACCAGGACTAAACTATGTGTACATCTGGACTAAACTGGGCTCAAACCGAGACTCGACAAGAGTCATTGTGAACGCGCCCAAAGTGTCTCCAGTTTGATGTTTGAAGTTACCGTCTTCATCTCGTCCATGATCTCGTCCTTGGTCTTGTCTTTGGGGATGGAGCCGAGGAAGAGCCTGCAGTTGTCCAGACTCGCACAGACGCCGATGTGCTTCCTCGGTCTGATCTCGTGGTTATCAAACATCTGAATCGCCCGCTGCGCCGCTTCTCTGAGACAGAAGGCAAATCAGGTGTGATCAGATCAGTGTTACCCGCAGGTGTTCAGGTGAATGCATTTGACCAGTTGGTACCTGCAGGTGTTCAGGTGTATAAGTTTTAAGATACCATTTGTATATTAAAAATCCCTTCTCCAAAATGTTTGTTTAAATCGTCCTTTAATCCAACTTAACGACCCTCTCATCTGGATTTATCATTATTACACTTGCTGGTTCCTGCAGCTGAACAGTTACCGGTTTGTGTACTTGACGAAGGCGTAGCCGCGGTTGTCTCCGCTAAACTCCATCATGAGTCTGAGCTCGTAGAGGCGTCCGGCTCGCTCGAACAGCGGCACCAGCTCGTCCTCGTAAATGTCTCTGGGAATCTTCCCCACAAACACCTCACAGCCTCGGGGCGGGGCCGGCCCCTCCCAATCTGCAACACACACACACACATTATGACCAAACCATACCCAGTAGAATTTGTTTTGTTCCAGGTTTAGTCCCAATTTTAGAGTGGCGTTTGTGCAAATGTGAACGCACTCTAAAATGTGACTAGACTAAAAAGGCCTTATTCTTACATTTATCTTCATTTATAGACAATGGCCGTCCCAATGTTCCACGCCAGAGTGGAAAAGGTGAAGCTTTTGAAACCTTTTCCACTCTGGAGTGGAACATTGGGACATCTGGACACCGTTTTTTGAAAAGATTACTGTCTTTGGAACTGTTTCTACCACAGACCAGTCCTGGATTAGTCAGCTCTAAACCAGGAATGAACAAATGAACAAACTCACTATCCTGACCCTAAACCAGGTCCGAACTCGGTCCGAACTCCAACTCGGTCCGAACCCGGTCCGAACCCGGTCCAAACCCGGTCCAAACCCGGTCCAAACTCGGTCTAAACTCGGTACAAACTCGGTACAAACTCGGTACAAACTCGGTACAAACTCTGTCCAAACCCGGTCCAAACCCAGTCCGAACCCGGTGTTACCTGGCGGGGGGCCTCCGTACATCCTCTGGCCGTTTATTTGGATCATGTTGTAGCCAGTTTTCTCCATCAGAGCGACCAGAGCCATCTCCCTGAGACAGGCCGCTCTCACCTCGTCCTCCCCGGACAGAGGACTGGCTGCTGGCCTCAGGACCTGATCCAGGACCCCATTCAGGTTCTGGTCCAAGGACTGGTCCAAGTCTGCGTCTCCATCTGACAACAACGCACACAATACTGTTTAAATCACTTTTGCATGAATTAATTATAACCACTTTCTTTACCGTGTCACGTAAACTGCGACATATCGAGAGCAAATGATCGTGGAACAGACCAACGATAAAAAAGATAAAAACAAGTGCAAAGCAACAGTTAATACCGTATTTTCCAGACTATAAGTCGCACCTTTTTCCATAGTTTAGCCGGGGTGCAACCTATGCTCCGGAGCGACTTATGTGATATTTTTTGTTATTTTCACACTGAAAACCGACGTTAGCATACGTACATCTATTCACCATGTTCTCTCATCTGTTATTATTTTAGAATTGCATTTCAAGATGAAATGTCTGTTCTTGGTCTTGGATTTTATCAAACGTATACTCTAGTGCGACTTATATATGTTTTTTTTCTTCTCTGTTGTGCATTTTTTGGCTGGAGCGACTCATAATCCGTAAAATACCATATTAATTTTATTGTGTCCAATTTAGTAATACATCATTAATAAATAATCATAACTTGATTTAATTTAGCCCTAGTATAGATGTAATTGAATTTAGCCCTGGTGAGATCTTTTTTTTAACCTTGATTCAGTTTAAATCCAAACATTCCTGCGTGGGCTGAAGAAATAACACACATATAACACATAAACACAAAACCAATTATTGATTAAAATAAAGTTATACATGTCTTTTAGATAACAACCATGTTTTCATACATTTTCACAAACGGCACAAAACTATGAGCTCATAATTCTCATCTCCAGTGCTCCGACTGTCATTTATTTACAATTTACTGCCTAAATTATACAAAGGAGATAAAATATAACCAATTTTAACAACTAAATCGACATCAGACCTAAATGCTGATCAATTTAAGTCTTTATGAAGAAACTGTTACAAACACATACGTCCTGACAGCCTCCAAACTGTAATCGAGCTTCACAGAAAGTATAATTTGTGGTTAATTATGTCACAACCAGGATTTGGCCTTCATCAAAAATGCTAATTGTCGAATATAATTTCTTGTTAAATCTACAAATCATGTCAAATACAATAGTGAACGTGTGATATCGCTCGCGTGAGTCTGAGTGTTTTTTCATTTGACAAAAAACACGTTGACGTTTCATTTTTGTGACATTTTCAGCCTAAAGTCACATTACGTCGCTGCTATTCCAGAAGTAGTAAAAGCAAATTCAGAAATAACACGTCGGGACACGTCTCAACTGAAGACCAGCAAATGTAAAAACACCAGTGAAACTGCAGAATCACAACAAAACAACAAAAACAATCATACAAAATGCACCAAACACAAACACGATCAGTCATGACAAACAGATGACGACATTAGCATTTATTTACGACTCGACAAAACAATTAATGCTTACTTTTCAAACTGTGAGCTATTGATCAAACACCAACAACATGTTTTTACATCATCTTACTGAAGAAAATTAAAATAAAAAGTGGCGAATCTGTGAAATATTGCTGATAAAATGTCAGAAAGTACAAACTAATTTTGACAAGATTGAAGCTAACGCGCGCGCCGAGAACTAAGCTAACAGCTACCAACAGTTAGCTACAACTAATGTGAGCGGTTTTGTAACTGTTTTCACGCACAAAAGTATAAAAAACTGTTTAAAGTCTTACCAGATTTATCTTCGATCATCATGCCGCGCGAGATGAAGTTTGAATCGGGAAAAAAGTTAAATGTATGCGGGATATTGGCATGAGCTGCGCTTGACTGAGAGACGGACGGAGCCAGCCGACGGTCATGGCCAATGAGCGCGTGAGTCACGGAAGTGAGGAAGCGGAACAGCCAATCAGAGAGCGCGCGATGTGCCGCTCGGCCAATCAGAAGTCAGAGAGGAAGGTGGTCAACGGGATGTGAGGTCGGTGGATTTATTTTTAATTGCTTTGAGTACATTATAGTTGTTTGTTAGTTGTTTTTGTCTTATTTCCGTTCTTGCCTTGGTTTGTACTTGAAATGGACAATGTTTAGTACTGGTTTATTACTAGTTTTCACCTGGTTTAGTGGTCTAGAAGTCTTAGTTTAGTCTTCTTAGTTTTGGTCATGTTTAGCCCTGGTTTAGAACTAGTTTTCACCTGGCTTAGTCCTGGTTTAGACCTGCTTTAGTCCTGGTTTAGATCTGGTTTTGACCTGGTTTAGATCTGGTTTAGACCTGATTTAGACCTGGTTTAGTACTGGTTTAGTCCTGGTTTAGCCCTGGTTTAGATCTGGTTTTGACCTGGTTTAGATCTGGTTTAGACCTGATTTAGACCTGGTTTAGTACTGGTTTAGTCCTGGTTTAGCCCTGGTTTAATCCTGGTTCAGACCTAGTTTAGACCTGTTTTAGACCTGGTTTACACATAGTTTAGACCTAGTTTAGACCTGTTTACACCTAGTTTAGACCTGTTTTAGTCCTGGTTTAGACCTGGTTTACACCTAGTTTAGACCTAGTTTAGACCTGTTTTAGACCTAGTTTAGACCTGTTTTAGACCTAGTTTAGACCTGTTTACACCTAGTTTAGACCTAGTTTTGACCTAGTTTAGACCTGTTTACACCTAATTTAGACCTAGTTTAGACCTGGTTTACACCTAGTTTAGACCTTGTTTAGACCTAGTTTAGACCTGTTTACACCTAGTTTAGACCTGTTTACACCTAGTTTAGACCTAGTTTAGACCTAGTTTAGACCTGTTTACACCTAGTTTAGACCTAGTTTAGACCTGTTTACACCTAGTTTAGACCTAGTTTAGACCTAGTTTAGACCTGTTTACACCTAGTTTAGACCTAGTTTAGACCTGTTTTGGACCTAGTTTAGACCTGTTTTGCCCTGTATTAGATCTGGATTGACAACAGACTTCCAAAGATGTTCAAAAGTATCACTTTTATTTGATTCTTCTTGACGTTTGTGTCCGTGTTGCAGGGGAAGCGTCACGAGGCCATCCAGACGAGGAAGGGCATCAGGAGTGAAAGCAGGAGCGTGCACGTGCTCAGAGCAGCGTGCACGTACAGCACGAGACCCGCCCCCAGCAGCCACATCGCCTTGGCAACGGCCCGACTCAGGACCAGCCTCCGGACCGTCTTACAGAACTGAGGATGGAAAAGGTAAAAGATTAGTCCTGGTTTAGACCTGATTTAGTCCTGATTTAGTCCTCGTTTATTCCTGGTTTTGACCTGATTTAGCTCTAGTTTAGAGTTGGAACTGAGGCTGGAAAAGGTAAAACATTAGACCTAGTTTAGACATGTATTAATACTGGTTTAGTCCTGGTTTGGGCCTTGTTTTGTCTTGGTTTAGTCCTAGTTTAGTCCTGGTTTGGGCCTAGTTTAGTTTTGGTTTATTTCTAGTTTAGTCCTGTTTTAGTCCTGGTTTAGACATGGTTTAGTCCTGGTTTAGTCCTGGTTTGGGCCTAGTTTAGTTTTGGTTTATTTCTAGTTTAGTCCTGTTCTAGTCCCGGTTTAGACATGGTTTAGTCCCGGTTTAGTCCTGGTTTAGTCCAAGTTTAGTCCTGGTTTAGTCCTGGTTTGGGCCTGGTTTAGTTTTGGTTTATTTCTAGTTTAGTCCTGTTTTAGTCCTGGTTTAGACATGGTTTAGTCCTGGTTTAGTCCTGGTTTAGTCCTGGTTTGGGCCTAGTTTAGAGAAGGAACTGTGGTGGAAAAGGTAAACAGATTAGACCTGGTTTGGATCTGGTTTAGTCCAGTTTAAGCCATGAGGAAAATAATTTAGTCCTGGTTTGGAATTAGTTTAGATCTAGTTTAGCATTGGACTGAAACAATTAAATGCAATACATTCTCTAAAGCAAAATAAAATGAATAGTTTGTCAAATAATCCAGAAAAATGTCCAGTTCATTGCCAAAATAATGAGTCACAGTTCTTTACTGCACATACTTAAAACAAATACTACACATACTTACTACAAATACTACACATACTTACTACAAATACTTCACATACTTACTACAAATACTGCAAATACTTAAAACAAATACTGCACATACTTACTACAAATACTACACATACTTACTACAAATACTTCACATACTTACTACAAATACTGCAAATACTTAAAACAAATACTACACATACTTACTACAAATACTACACATACTTACTACAAATACTTCACATACTTACTACAAATACTGCAAATACTTAAAACAAATACTGCACATACTTACTACAAATACTACACATACTTACTACAAATACTGCACATACTTACTACAAATACTGCAAATACTTACTACAAATACTACACATACTTAGTACAAATACTGCACATACTTACTACAAATACTGCTACAGATACTGCACATACTTACTACAAATACTACACATACTTACTACAAATACTACACATACTTACTACAAATACTGCACATACTTACTACAAATACTACACATACTTACTACAAATACTGCTACAGATACTGCACATACTTACTACAAATACTACACATACTTACTACAAATACTGCACATACTTACTACAAATACTACACATACTTACTACAAATACTGTACATACTTACTACAAATACTGCACATACTTACTACAAATACTACACATACTTACTACAAATACTACACATACTTGCTACAAATACTACACATACTTATTACAAATACTACACATACTTGCTACAAATACTACACATACTTATTACAAATACTACACATACTTGCTACAAATACTACACATAATTACTACAAATACTACACATACTTACTACAAATACTGCACATACTTACTACAAATACTACACATACTTGCTACAAATACTACACATACTTACTACAAATGCTACACATACTTACTACAAATACTGCACATACTTACTACAAATACTGCACATACTTACTACAAATACTGCACATACTTAAAACAAATACTACACATACTTACTACAAATACTACACATACTTACTACAAATACTTCACATACTTACTACAAATACTGCAAATACTTAAAACAAATACTGCACATACTTACTACAAATACTACACATACTTACTACAAATACTTCACATACTACAAATACTGCAAATACTTAAAACAAATACTACACATACTTACTACAAATACTACACATACTTACTACAAATACTTCACATACTTACTACAAATACTGCAAATACTTAAAACAAATACTGCACATACTTACTACAAATACTACACATACTTACTACAAATACTGCACATACTTACTACAAATACTGCAAATACTTACTACAAATACTACACATACTTACTACAAATACTACACATGCTTACTACAAATACTACACATACTTACTACAAATACTTCACATACTTACTACAAATACTGCACATACTTACTACAAATACTGCACATACTTACTAGAAATACTACACATACTTACTACAAATACTACACATGCTTACTACAAATACTACACATGCTTACTACAAATACTACACATACTTACTACAAATACTGCACATACTTACTACAAATACTGCACATACTTACTACAAATACTGCACATACTTACTACAAATACTACACATACTTAGTACAAATACTGCACATACTTACTACAAATACTGCTACAGATACTGCACATACTTACTACAAATACTACACATACTTAGTACAAATACTACACATACTTACTACAAATACTTCACATACTTACTACAAATACTACACATACTTACTACAAATACTGCACATACTTACTACAAATACTACACATACTTACTACAAATACTGCTACAGATACTGCACATACTTACTACAAATACTACACATACTTACTACAAATACTGCACATACTTACTACAAATACTACACATACTTACTACAAATACTGTACATACTTACTACAAATACTGCACATACTTACTACAAATACTACACATACTTACTACAGATACTACACATACTTGCTACAAATACTACACATACTTATTACAAATACTACACATACTTGCTACAAATACTACACATACTTATTACAAATACTACACATACTTGCTACAAATACTAAACATAATTACTACAAATACTACACATACTTACTACAAATACTGCACATACTTACTACAAATACTACACATACTTGCTACAAATACTACACATACTTACTACAAATGCTACACATACTTACTACAAATACTACACATACTTACTACAAATACTGCACATACTTACTACAAATACTACACATACTTACTACAAATACTGTACAAATACTACACATACTTACTACAAATACTTCACATACTTACTACAAATACTGCACATACTTACTACAAATACTGCACATACTTACTACAAATACTACACATACTTGCTACAAATACTACACATACTTACTACAAATACTACACATACTTGCTACAAATACTGCACATACTTACTACAAATACTGCTCATACTTACTACAAATACTACACATACTTACTACAAATACTTCACATACTTACTACAAATACTGCACTTACTACAAATACTGCACATACTTACTACAAATACTACACATACTTACTACAAATACTGTACAAATACTACACATACTTACTACAAATACTTCACATACTTACTACAAATACTTCACATACTTACTACAAATACTGCACATACTTACTACAAATACTACACATACTTGCTACAAATACTACACATACTTATTACAAATACTACACATACTTGCTACAAATACTACACATACTTATTACAAATACTACACATACTTGCTACAAATACTACACATACTTACTACAATTACTACACATACTTACTACAAATACTGCACATACTTACTACAAATACTGCACATACTTACTACAAATACTACACATACTTACTACAAATACTGTACAAATACTACACATACTTACTACAAATACTTCACATACATACTACAAATACTTCACATACTTACTACAAATACTACACATACTTACTACAAATACTGCACATACTTACTACAAATACTGCACATACTTACTACAAATACTACACATACTTGCTACAAATACTGCACATACTTACTACAAATACTGCACATACTTACTACAAATACTACACATACTTATATTTGACAGAATAAAAACGTTTTGTTTCGTGTTTAAAGCCACGTCGGCGCTTTGACCACTAGAGGGCGCATTTGACCTGAAAATGGCCGGTCTTTTTTACTTAAGCAAAAGTGAATTACATTTTGGTTGTTACTGATGCGTTTGACTAAATATATTGTAGTTTTAGTTGACTTTGTAGGAGCTTGGACAACATTTTAGTCAAAATAATAAGACTAAATAAAAGAGCCAGAGCAGAACCGACTGCCCTGGTCAGATGAGTGCAGCACATTTGAACCACAGTTTAATCTGCTCCAGTGAAACGAGGAATGTGACGCTTTCACAACCGACACACTTTCACTCACAGCTCTGAGTGTGCTCCAGTTTAAGTCCTGGATCAGACCTGGATCAGACCTGGTCTGGTCCTGGTCTAGTCCTTATCTCGTCCTGGTCTGGTCCTGGTTTGGTCCTGGTCTCGTTCTGTTCTGGTCCCGGTCTCGTCCCGGTCTAGTACCGGTCTAGTACCGGTCTAGTACCTGGTCTAGTACCTGGTCTCTTCCATGTCTGGTCCTGGTCTGGTCTTGGTCTCGTCCTGGTCTCGTCCTGGTCTCGTCCCGGTCTCGTCCCGGTCTCGTCCTGGTCTAGTCCTGGTCTAGTACCTGGTTTCGTCCTGGTTTAGTCCTGGTCTCGTTCTGGTCTGGTCCTGGTCTGGTCCCGGTCTCGTCCCGGTCTAGTACCTGGAAGGTCTGGAAGCTCATGCTGGTTCCGTAGCGACAGTACATGACGTAGTGCTCACAGTTGAACCAGAGCAGGCTGTAAGGGACTTGTCCTCTGAGTCTCTCCGCTCTGAGGGCCACGGTCTCTGGGTCCAGAGGAGGACGACTGCTGCAGACCTGGAGGAGCATCCAAACACACGTTCTGTTTTAGTCCCGGTTCAGTCCCGGTTCAGTCCTTTTTTAGTCCTGATTTAGTCCTGGTTTAGTCCTGGTTCAGTCCTGGTTCAGTCCTGGTTCAGTCCTGGTTCAGTTCTGGTTCAGTCCTGGTTTAGACCCAGGTTCAGTCCTGGTTCAGTTCTGGTTCAGTCCTGTTTTAGTCCTGGTTCAGTCCTGGTTCAGTCCTGGTTTAGACCCAGGTTCAGTCCTGGTTCAGTCCTGGTTCAGTCCTGGTTCAGACCTGGTTCAGTCCTGGTTCAGTCCTGGTTCAGTCCTGGTTCAGTTCTGGTTCAGTCCTGGTTTAGACCCAGGTTCAGTTCTGGTTCAGTCCTGTTTTAGTCCTGGTTCAGTCCTGGTTCAGTCCTGGTTTAGACCCAGGTTCAGTCCTGGTTCAGTCCTGGTTCAGTCCTGGTTCAGACCTGGTTCAGTCCTGGTTCAGTCCTGGTTCAGTCCTGGTTTAGACCCAGGTTCAGTCCTGGTTCAGTCCTGGTTCAGTCCTGGTTCAGACCTGGTTCAGTCCTGGTTCAGTCCTGGTTCAGTCCTGGTTCAGTGTGTTGGTACCTTGTCCATGGGGTTGATGAGGATTTCAGATCCGTAGGCGAAGTCCTCCACAGAGTCCACCCTGACACTGCCGCGCTGAAACACGACAGACAACAGAGAGTGACCGCGGGGTTCTCTGGGTTCTCTGGGCTCTCTGGGTTCTCTGGGTTCTCTGGGTTCTCTGGTTTATCTGGGTTCTCTGGGCTCTCTGGGTTCTCTGGGTTCTCTGGTTTATCTGGGTTCTCTGGGCTCTCTGGGTTCTTTGGGCTCTCTGGGTTCTTTGGGCTCTCTGGGTTCTTTGGGCTCTCTGGGTTCTTTGGGCTCTCTGGGTTTTCTGGGTTCTTTGGGCTCTCTGGGTTCTTTGGGCTCTTTGGGTTCTCTGGGTTCTCTAGGTTCTCTGCTGGGTTCTCTGGGCTCTCTGGGTTCTCTCGGTTCTTTGGGTTCTTTGGGCTCTCTGGGTTCTCTGGGCTCTCTGGTTTCTCTGGTTTCTCTGGGTTCTCTGGGCTCTCTGGGTTCTTTGGGCTCTCTGGGCTCTCTGGGTTCTAAACGTATGAAAGTAAATAAAACGGAACCTTGAGGATGACTCCGAAGAGGAGCCTGGTGTTTGTGACCATCTTCTGGATCTGCCTCGGGTCACTGCTGATGACCGGCATGACGTCAGGGATGAAGTGAGCCACTCTGAAACAGACAGGAACCAGGACTGAACCAGGACTGAACCAGGATTGAACCAGGACTGAACCAGGACTGACGGATCGGAGGCAGTGCGTGCGGCTGGGGAAGAATGTCTCAGACACTCGGACTATCAGCACAGGAGTACCACAGGGTGTGTACTTTCCCCGCTGCTCTTCTCCCTGTACACAAACTGCTGCACCTCCAGCCACGACTGTAAAACTGATCAAGTTTGCGGACGACACCACCTTCATCGGGCTCATCTCTACCTACAGGAGGTTTAGCCCTGGTTAAGTCCCGGTTTAGCCCTGATTTAGCCCTGGTTTAGTCCTGTTTTGGTCCTGTTTTAGCCCTAGTTTAGTCTTGGTTTAGCCCTGTTGTATCCCTGGTTTATTCCTGTTTTGGCCCTGTTTTAGCCCTGGTTTAGTCCTGTTTTACCCCTGGTTTAGCCCTGGTTTAGTCCTGGTTTACCCCTGTTTTAGGCCTGGTCTAGCCCTGGTTTAGTCCTGTTTTAGCCCTGTTTTAGTCCCATTTTAGCCTTGTTTTAGTCCTGCTTTAGCCCTGGTTTAGTCCTGTTTTAGTCCCATTTTAGCCTTGTTTTAGCCCTGCTTTAGTCCTGTTTTAGTCCCATTTTAGCCCTGATTTAGCTCTGGTTTAGCCCGTCTCACCTGCCTCCTCCCAGATAGATCCCAAAGTGAGTGAAGAGGGTGCGTGGCACCTCCAGCAGATCCCCTCGCCTGAACCGCAGCTCGTGTTCACTCCCAGGCTCTTCCTCTTCCTGTTCGCTCTTCTTCTTCTGTGTCGGGGTCAAAGCGGCGCAGAACAACGGCAGGAGACACAGGGTCAACATGGTGCCGAGCGCCCGAAAGGTTTGCGCTGTGACTGAGCGGCTGAAAGGTTTTGAATGACCAGCGACGGAGGGAGGAGTTCAGGAGCATTAAAGGATTTCAGCTGCTTCAACGATTCATCAACTAATCGTGACTAGTCGACTGTAAGAAGTATTCACACTTGTACTTTTGATAATAGTAATGATTATTTAGACTTTACAGACTCTAAAACGCAGGGTTAGGGTTAGAAAGTAAATAAATATGAAATAAAAAATACAATACAATACAATCCTTCGCTCCCATGTTCACCCACTTTTTTTAAATTTCACACAACCCTAAATACTTTTTCCAAATGTTGTGATTCCTGACCCGACCTTCAGGGTGAAATACATGATCTTGAAATGATAAACTGGACGAAACAATCAGTTTTGACTTTAAAATGTTCAAAAACGACATGAGTCTGTACAGCTGCAAGGTCTATGTACACAGCAGGCCTAAGGTTAGGCGTACTTAGAAAGCCTATTTTTCTTTAATTCCATCTTATAGTAAATTAAAATATTTTTTCTTCAATGCAATGCCCTTTTTCATTCTATATTTCTTGTTTTCATTATTGT
Source organism: Eucyclogobius newberryi (assembly GCF_026437365.1). Taxonomy (NCBI): domain Eukaryota; kingdom Metazoa; phylum Chordata; class Actinopteri; order Gobiiformes; family Gobiidae; genus Eucyclogobius; species Eucyclogobius newberryi. The sequence goes on along the minus strand of NW_027315857.1, from coordinate 22,744,138 downwards.
TCATTGTTTTATGTTGCACCGAATCACCAAAGCAAGTTCACTGGCAATAAAGCGTTCCTGTTTCTGATCCTGACGCTCCGTGTTCTCCCCGTGTGGCTGTGGCAGAGTGGTTATCCTCTCTCCTGCCTCTCTAACAACTTTGCACTTTAGACTCTTGATCTCTTGCGTCGTTTAATGCCTCGGTTTGGATATAATGCGTTCTCAATTTCTCTCCCTAATCCTCTGCTCCCACGTTAAATCCACAGTTTTCCGCGACTTCCCTTCACCGTGGAAACAGAAAAACGGGCCATTGAGTCATTCAGAAACTGTTTTTTTTATGTATGATGTTTCATTCTATTGTGTTTTTAAATAGCAGTGGTGATTTGGACCTTTTGTTTAAATGTAATTATACTTTCTCTCTTTTGCCTTTAAGGTTTTGCTTCGTCAAGAGTCAGTCGAACCTGTCCCTCACACACGAGACGATTTACATTTGTCAAACACGCATCAAACATTTATCACTTTTAATGCAAATTTAAACAGAGAATGAACAAAGTACAAAAAATAGTAAAACAATTGAATGAAATATCAAAATGCTCGTCTCTCTGGATCGATTTAAAGGTCTGGAGAGGGCGTGGCTCGCGAGTCACCCCGGTGGCCAGTCCATTGGTACTGCAGCCAAACCTGCACAGCCCAGGACCAGAGCGCACTGTAAAAAACAGACAGGGCCCTACGCCGTTCACAAAGGTCGTGTTTTTTGTGTTGTTTTTTGTCTATTTGGGACATTCACTGTGACTTTACGGTTCAAAAACAGAACATTTTTTTTTGTCTTTCTATTTCTTTATGTGTTTTTTTTTTCATGACAATAAAAAATATTACAAAAATGAACACAACAATAAAGTCACAAACTAACAAAGTTGACACACAACAACTCAATCAAAAACTGAAACTAAACAACATTGATGCATCAGAAGAAGGAAAAAAACGGTCCAAAGAGAAAAAAACAAACTTTCAGTGTGTTTTAGTAGGTCATATATTTACTTTCAAAAAATATTATTACTATTATTAATATTTCTAATTAAATCATAACTGTGGCTGGCTCTGGTTCGCTCCGCTCCTAATGCTCTCCTCTGATTGGTCAGAACGAGCCCCTAAAGGTCAAAGTGGAGACATTTCAAAGCCTCACAGAAAGTCAGGCCACACAAAGTCTGAAACGTGCCTGTTTTATGTCTTATTTGGAGCAAATCTGTAAAAAAAACAAAAACACAGCAACAATAAAAAACTATGGACAGATGTTGAAAATTTCTATTGAAAAATGCATCTTGTTTTTTCATAACATCAGGTCAAAGATCCACATGTGATTCTGCCTGAATCAAACACATGAGTAATATTGAGTGCAACTGTTTCTTGTGGTGTTAGTTTTCATATTGTGGGCTGGATCTGATGGAGACTGAAGGCTCCTCCGTGTTTTCATAGACGACTGAGCTCCATCTGTTCCTCTGTGGACAAAACACAAGAGATAAAGTGTCACGTCTAAGTCCTGGGTCAGACCTGCTTTTCTCTCATGCTTTAGACCTGCTTTCATTGTGGCTTGGACTTGGTGTTTGTCATATTTACACTAATGGGATGAAAAGGCCCCAGAGAGTCTCATGTTCTGGTTGATGTTGTAGCGGCTCCTCTCGGACCGGCCACGCCCTGGAAAAGACCGGGCAAGATGAGAGTTAAAAAGAAGCCTTTCAGGTGCAGGATTTATATGGCCCATCCCTAGGCTGTTGGGGGTAACAAAGAAGATTTGTTGTTTCCCTAAAAAATACGACTTCAACTCCAGTGCGACTTATATGTTTTTTTTCTTGTCTATTATTTTCTTCTCTATATCTGAGTTCTCAGATCAGAGCCACAGATTGAGAATGACTCTTGGATAAGTGTCCAGATGAAAACAACTGAATCTTTTTCCACGATGGAACCCTCCTGGACGAATGAGGAACTACACCCACTCCATTTGAATAACATGAATTTGAACTTCCCACATCTGTATTAAATGAAGTAAAGTTGTGACGTCAAACAGCAAAAACACAAACACTGAAATAAATGTGTTTTAGGAATCAATTTATGAAGTGCAGAACCTGCGAGAGTCAGACTGACCTTTGACCTTTGTGTAGAGCTCAAATGCAGCCACAGAGAGGATCAGGACCGACAGACCCACGGACAGAAGCACGTTTCGGAGAAAGACGCCTGAAACACCACGATGTGATGTATATTTATCAAATCAGACACTTGTTATTGTCCCAGAGCAAAAGTGCAGAGCGTGAACTGCCCAAAGTAAAACACACGAATCTCATCCTCGACAACGGCAGGAGCTAAAACTGTGGAGACAAACTTTACAACTAAAGTATCAGTGCGGCTGGAAGGGGGCAGTAGAGAGTACCTGCAGGTGTTCAGTGGGGGCAATAGAAAGTACCTGCAGGTTCTCAGTGGGGGGCAGTAGAAAATACCTGCAGATGCTCAGTAGGGGGCAGTAGAGAGTACCTGCAGGGGCAGTAGAGAGTACCTGCAGGTGAACCAGTGGTGGGCAGTAGAAAGTACCTGCAGGTGAACAGTGGGGGGCAGTAGAGAGTACCTGCAGGTGGACAGTTGGGGGCAGTAGAGAGTACCTGCGGGTTCTCAGTGGAGGGGAGCAGTACAGAGCACCTGCAGGTGATCAGTGGGGGGCAGTAGAAAGTGCTTGCAGGTGCTCGGTAGCGGGCAGTAGAGAGTACCTGCAGGTGCTCATTGAGGGGCAGTAGAGAGTACCTGCAGGTGTTCAGTGGGGGGCAGTAGAGAGTACCTGTAGGGAGACAGTGAAGGGCAGTAGAGAGTACCTGTAGGTGATAAGTGGGGGGCAGTAGAGAGTACCTGTAGGTGCTAAGTGGGGGGAAGTAGAGAGTACCTGCAGGTACTCAGTGGGGGGCAGTAGAAAGTGCTTGCAGGTGCTCGGTAGCGGGCAGTAGAGAGTACCTGCAGGTGCTCATTGAGGGGCAGTAGAGAGTACCTGCAGGTGTTCAGTGGAGGGCAGTAGAGAGTACCTGTAGGGAGACAGTGAAGGGCAGTAGAGAGTACCTGCAGGTGCTCAGTGGAGGGCAGTAGAGAGTACCTGCAGGTACTCAGTGGGGCAGTAGAGTACCTGCAGGTGGTCAGTGGGGGGCAGTAGAGAGTACCTGCAGGTGTTCCAGTATGGGCAGTAGAAAGTACCTGCAGGTGCTCAATGGGGGGCAGTAGAGAGTACCTGCAGGGGCAGCAGAAAGTACCTGCAGGTGTTCCAGTGGTGGGCAGTAGAAAGTACCTGCAGGTGAAAAGTGGGGGGCAGTAGAGAGTACCTGCAGGGGCAGTAGAAAGTACCTGCGGGTGTTCAGTTGGGGGCAGTTGAAAGTACCTGCAGGTGCTAATTGAGCGAAAGTAGAAAGGACCTGCGGGTGCTCAGTGGGGGGTAGTAAGATATTCCTTTTATTGTCCCACATGGGGAAATTTCATTGGTGCAACGCAGGTAGATACAGAGGTAGATACAGAAGAACAGATCACTTATAGGAAGTCTGAAAAACACTTTCACTAGAAGATCTCCTATAAATAAATAAAAACTCCCATAGACAAATAAATAAATAAATACCATTGCATGTGATCCCGACAGTAATTGCACATGAATATGTGTCACGACAGCACATAGATTGCACATGAATTTCACAGTAATTGCACATACGACAGAATTGCACATCAGTATTAGGTTAGGTCAGTATTGCGACGGGATAACGTGACGATCTCCGGGTAAGACGACTGTTCTCACGCTGCAGGTGCTCAGTGGGGGGCAGTAGAGAGTACCTGCAGGTGTCAGTGGGGGGCAGTAGAAAGTGCTTGCAGGTGATTAGTTGGGGGCAATAGAGAGTACCTGCAGGTGCTCCAGTGGTTGGCGTCTCCTCTGATGGACCGTCTCTGTCTCTGGGTGGCGCTGTTGACAAACCTAAACATAAACTTTATCATTAAAGGTGCACTATTAGAGGGTCCATCACCTGCTCGTCTCCAAAAAGAAGACATGATGAATTTCCCAAATTGAGGTTTTGGACCCTTCACCAGAAAACGTCAAATACATTTTAGTTTTAGTTTACAAATATAAATGTCACTGCGGATCAAAAAGCAAAAACATATTAATGATTTAGTCAACTTAAATAGTGGAGAGTACCTGCAGGTGTTCAGTGGGGGGAAGTAGAAAGTACCTGCAGGTGCTCAGTGGGGGGAAGTAAAAAGTACCTGCAGGTTCTCAGTGGGGGGCAGTAGAGAGTACCTGCAGATGTACAGTGGGGGGCAGTAGAGAGTACCTGCAGGTGTTCAGTGGGTGGCAGTAGAGAGTACCTGCAGGTACTCAGTGGGGGGCAGTAGAGAGTACCTGCGGGTTCTCAGTGGGGGGCAGTAGAGAGTACCTGCAGGTACTCAGTGGGGGGCAATAGAGAGTACCTGCAGGTACTCAGTGGGGGGCAGTAGAGAGTACCTGCAGGTGCTCATTGGGGGGCAGTAGAGAGTACCTGCAGGTGCTCCAGTGGTTGGCGTCTCCTCTGATGGACCGTCTCTGTCTGTTGGTGGCGCTGTTGTCAAACACAAACATAAACCTTATTATTAAAGGTGCATTATTAGTTTTCTGGTGGAGGGTCCCTCACCTGCTCGTCTCCTTTGTCTGTAATAAGAGAATGTTCCGCAGTATGGCATTAAACACTTACACCATCTTGCATTTATTCAATTACTGACATTTTTTACCACTAGAAAAACTTGGCCATGTGGCGCTGCCTGTGTGTCTCCATGGATACAGATAGATTTAATGCCACACTGTGGATCATTCCAGGAAAAACAATAACATCTCCATGGAGACGAGAAGGTTTTGTTTGTTTGTTTCAAGACTGTTAGGTTTGTGCATATTTTTCCCCTATACTTTTTCATATTTTGTTTCTGACATTAGTCTTTATATTCCTGGTTTGGTTTTGCGTCAGAGCGAGCACGTTCCTCGCTCCGTTCTGCCGCCCCCTGCTGGCTCGCATGCTTTGGTAGCTTTTTGTTAGCTTTAGCTTTTGTTTAGCCTGGTGGAACCGGGGATCCTATTTTCCTTTTCCTTTGGGCTTTAGCTGTTTTTTTTGTACTTTTTCAACTAGAGGCGTCGACACCGGCTCCTACGGCTCTTACGGCTCCTACGGCCCTGTACGTGGCCGGTGTGGCTCCTGTTTGTTCTGTTTGGCTGGCCCACCACGTCCATCTTTCTGTTGTTACTTTGTTTCTTTTTTGTGCACGGGGTTCTTTTTTTGCTTCTTTTTTTCTTACTCCTGCTTCAATAAAAGGAGGTGAAACCATAAGTTAAAGTTCTTCACCCGGAAAAAGACCCAAAACAAACCCGCAAGAGCAAATAATGATATTGACTAAACTCTGCTCAGCTCTGAAGTATATGCGGGTCCCAGACGGGCCCCGGGGCCCATCGCCTCCACTTTTGGACTTTGTAAAGTTAATAAACCAAAGACATGGTCCAACATTAAACTCCATTTACACCACGAGAAAAGCAACACAGCACAACTCCTCCACTGAGCATGTGCAGGACGACTCGACTCCACTGAGCATGTGCAGGACGACTCGACTCCACTGAGCATGTGCAGGACGACTCGACTCCACTGAGCATGTGCAGGACGACTCGACTCCACTGAGCATGTGCAGGACGACTCGACTCCACTGAGCATGTGCAGGACGACTCGACTCCACTGAGCATGTGCAGGACGACTCGACTCCACTGAGCATGTGCAGGACGACTCGACTCCACTGAGCATGTGCAGGACGACTCGACTCCACTGAGCATGTGCAGGACGACTCGACTCCACTGAGCATGTGCAGGACGACTCGACTCCACTGAGCATGTGCAGGACGACTCGACTCCACTGAGCATGTGCAGGACGACTCGACTCCACTGAGCATGTGCAGGACGACTCGGACGCACGTCTGCTGCTGAGTGTATTTTACGGAGGTGAGTCCGGGGCGTATTTGACGCCGCGGTGTGTACTTAGCTCAAGTAGTGTTTTTGACACTCGGAGGAGAGAAGATTTTCAAACTCCTGAGAAGGAAGTGAAATGTTTTAACAACGTCAGAACATGTGTAAACGCTCTAAAAACATAATATGTCCTTTAACAGAAGCGCCCCAAAGTGTTCTGTCCTTAAGGAACTCTCTCAGGAGGAACTAACGAGTAGTTAGTAGTAGTTTACAGTCACGACCATTGAACCATGAGGTGTGAACTGTCCCATTCAACCTTCTTCTGTCACGTTCTGAAATGCAGTTCAAAGTTTATTGCATTATTATGAAACTAGAGATATTTTTCTCTGACATATTAATGCATCTGTGTCTGATTGTACGCGTCCCAGGCATTTGTGGATATTTTTGTCTTGTTTTGACCTTTCAGGTCCAGACTGAGCTGCAACAGTTTTATAAACCAGTTTAAACCAGAGCTGAGCTCATTTAAAGAGCACCTGGACTTATTAAGAGACACATTTGAAGTCTTATTTACAGTATTGCAACACAAATATTACAATAGACAATCATTTTAATACAACTTTATGTCACTGACAATGAGTCACAAAAGTGATTAATTCAACTTTAATACGACTCAAATCTTATTGTACAACTAAAAGATGAACATAAAGTCTCTTTTGAACTCTTTTGTCCAGTTTAGAGAGAGTATTTTCTCCTGAATTGAATTGAATCCAAATAAAGGTGTTCCAGCGATTATTTACCAAACGGGCCGAGACTCACCTGCGAGAACCTGGAGGAGAACCATGAGGAGAACCATGAGGAGAACCAGAACCATCCTGGACCAGACCATCACTGCTGCTGCTGCTGCTCCGTCTCAAGATAAAATAATGTGTTTTCATGCAACACTTCTTCTTGCTCTTCTTCCTTCAAACACTTCCTCAAAATCATTCTTATTTAAAGCAGCTCCTGACACAATTGAGCAACATTTCTTGTAATTTCTATTTTTTCATATTCTTGGTAATTATTGTGAAATTCTTTGTATTAAGCCGGACACTAAATTGTCCAACACTCATTTTATTTGGTAAAATATAAATAATAAGATCATGTTTTAAGACAGGCTTAAGGTTTAATGAAATAAACCCATAAAGCTGCACTTAATGATTATTATAGTCAATTATTTAACGATTGTTCAAACAAGTGTCATTTTGATTCATTAATGAGTTGTTTTGATGACTAGAAAAGGCAAGTTTATTTGTAGAGCACGTTTCAAAGTGTTTCACAACAGCAAAAAATGCAACAAAATCACAAAGAAATGACAGAAATCACAAAACAGTTTAAGACATAAAAAAGAAAAGTGCAAAGAAAATCCTTTCAGTCACATGTCCTGACTCTGGCACCAGCAGGAGGCCGGTCCATGTTTAGTCCTGACTCTGGCACCAGCAGGAGGCCGGTCCATGTTTAGTCCTGACTCTGGCACCAGCAGGAGGCCGCTCCATGTTTAGTCCTGAATCTGGCACCAGCAGGAGGCCGGTCCATGTTTAGTCCTGACTCTGGCACCAGCAGGAGGCCGGTCCATGTTTAGTCCTGACTCTGGCACCAGCAGGAGGCCGGTCCATGTTTAGTCCTGACTCTGGCACCAGCAGGAGGCCGGCCCATGTTTAGTCCTGACTCTGGCACCAGCAGGAGGCCGGTCCATGTTTAGTCCTGACTCTGGCACCAGCAGGAGGCCGGTCCATGTTTAGTCCTGACTCTGGCACCAGCAGGAGGCCGGTCCATGTTTAGACCTGACTCTGGCACCAGCAGGAGGCCGGTCCATGTTTAGTCCTGACTCTGGCACCAGCAGGAGGCCGGTCCATGTTTAGTCCTGACTGTGGCACCAGCAGGAGGCCGGTCCATGTTTAGTCCTGACTCTGGCACCAGCAGGAGGCCGGTCCATGTTTAGTCCTGACTCTGGCACCAGCAGGAGGCCGGTCCATGTTTAGTCCTGACTCTGGCACCAGCAGGAGGCCGGTCCATGTTTAGTCCTGACTCTGGCACCAGCAGGAGGCCGGTCCATGTTTAGTCCTGACTCTGGGCACCAGCAGGAGGTCGGTCCATGTTTAGTCCTGACTCTGGCACCAGCAGGAGGCTGGTCCATGTTTAGTCCTGACTCTGGCACCAGCAGGAGGCCGGTCCATGTTTAGTCCTGACTCTGGCACCAGCAGGAGGCCGGTCCATGTTTAGTCCTGACTCTGGCACCAGCAGGAGGCCGGTCCATGTTCAGTCCTGACTCTGGCACCAGCAGGAGGCCGGTCCATGTTTAGTCCTGACTCTGGCACCAGCAGGAGGCCGGTCCATGTTTAGTCCTGACTCTGGCACCAGCAGGAGGCCGGCCCATGTTTAGTCCTGACTCTGGCACCAGCAGGAGGCCGGTCCATGTTTAGTCCTGACTCTGGCACCAGCAGGAGGCCGGTCCATGTTTAGTCCTGACTCTGGCACCAGCAGGAGGCCGGTCCATGTTTAGACCTGACTCTGGCACCAGCAGGAGGCCGGTCCATGTTTAGTCCTGACTCTGGCACCAGCAGGAGGCCGGTCCATGTTTAGTCCTGACTGTGGCACCAGCAGGAGGCCGGTCCATGTTTAGTCCTGACTCTGGCACCAGCAGGAGGCCGGTCCATGTTTAGTCCTGACTCTGGCACCAGCAGGAGGCCGGTCCATGTTTAGTCCTGACTCTGGCACCAGCAGGAGGCCGGTCCATGTTTAGTCCTGACTCTGGCACCAGCAGGATGCCGGTCCATGTTTAGTCCTGACTCTGGGCACCAGCAGGAGGTCGGTCCATGTTTAGTCCTGACTCTGGCACCAGCAGGAGGCTGGTCCATGTTTAGTCCTGACTCTGGCACCAGCAGGAGGCCGGTCCATGTTTAGTCCTGACTCTGGCACCAGCAGGAGGCCGGTCCATGTTTAGTCCTGACTCTGGCACCAGCAGGAGGCCGGTCCATGTTCAGTCCTGACTCTGGCACCAGCAGGAGGCCGGTCCATGTTTAGTCCTGACTCTGGCACCAGCAGGAGGCCGGTCCATGTTTAGTCCTGACTCTGGCACTAGCAGGAGGCCGGTCCATGTTTAGTCCTGACTGTGGCACCAGCAGGAGGCCGGTCCATGTTTAGTCCTGACTCTGGCACCAGCAGGAGGCCGGTCCATGTTTAGTCCTGACTCTGGCACCAGCAGGAGGCCGGTCCATGTTTAGTCCTGACTCTGGCACCAGCAGGAGGCCGGTCCATGTTTAGTCCTGACTCTGGCACCAGCAGGAGGCCGGTCCATGTTTAGTCCTGACTCTGGGCACCAGCAGGAGGCCGGTCCATGTTTAGTCCTGACTCTGGCACCAGCAGGAGGCCGGTCCATGTTTAGTCCTGACTCTGGGCACCAGCAGGAGGCCGGTCCATGTTTAGTCCTGACTCTGGCACCAGCAGGAGGCCGGTCCATGTTTAGTCCTGACTCTGGGCACCAGCAGGAGGCCGGTCCATGTTTAGTCCTGACTCTGGCACCAGCAGGAGGCCGGTCCATGTTTAGTCCTGACTCTGGCACCAGCAGGAGGCCAGTCCATGTTTAGTCCTGACTCTGGCACCAGCAGGAGGCCGGTCCATGTTTAGTCCTGACTCTGGCACCAGCAGGAGTGGACTTTCCCTAGTTCTACATAAGATTAGGTTGTACATGTTCAGCTTTTCTTTGTAAATCTCTTTTTGAACCTGGAGCTTTGACTTGCGCCATTTCCGTTCGGCCCGGTTCCTTTTCTGTGCCCTGACCGAATCATCATTTCTCCATGGCAACTTCTGCTTATTTTAAAATAATTCTCAAAGGGGCGATGGTGTCCAGAACATTCAAAACACTAGATGTAACAGAGTTCAACAAATCATTTACATTAGAACACAAGACATTTTCAAAGTTTATCATTTCCATAAACAGTGCACCTGTGCCATCACTTATGTGTCTCCTCTGAACAGCTGCAGGACCAACCGGAGGTTTGGGAGAAACAGACAGGTCAAAGAAGACACAGAAATGATCAGACAGAGCAACATCGATCACATTAACATTTGAAATATTTACCCCCTTTGTAATTATGAGATCTAGAGTCTGTCCTCTGCTGTGGGTGGGGCCACTCTGCTGTGGGTGGGGCCACTCTGCTGTGGGTGGGGCCACTCTGCTGTGGGTGGGGCAAATCACGTGCTGGGTAAGACTGAAGGTTTCAAGGACAGCATCAAGCTCTTCAGTGTTTCTCAAATATTATCAACATGCACATTGAAATCACCTGTAATGACCAAACCATCAAAGTCTGTGCATACATCAATAAAACTTTGGCAGTGCTGGGGAGGCTTGTATAAAACAATGAAGAGAATGGATGGAGAATGTTTTAGCTCCATTTTAAAGGATACATACTCAAATGATGAAAACACCCCAAAAGAACAACCTGTGGGTAATTATTTCATCACTAAAGGTCCGACAAACTCCACCCCCTTTTTGTTTTCTCGTGTTTCAGATTCAGACTTAAAGTTGGGTGGAGCAGATTCTATTAGAACTACATTTCCTGTGTTTTTGTCAAGCCATGTTTCAGTTAAAAACATCAAATCAAGATCATAAGAAGAAAGAACATTTTAGAAAAAGGTTCAGTTGTCGTCATCTGGACTCGGTTTTAGAAAAAACGTTAAGTTTCGACTCTCATCCAGGAGTCATCTCAATCTGCAACTCTTGGATGAGAGTCGAAACGAGTCCAGATGACTACAACTGAACCTTTTTCTGTAATGGAACATTCCTGGACAAATGAGGGATTACACGGACAAGAAAGAAAATTATTAATTAAGAGTGATTTGTTATATAAGGATCTGACATTTATCACAGCAAGTTTCAGACTAGTTTAAGTGAGACTGGGCCTTATCTTTTCACAGAGAATATGAATCACATTTCTCAGATTGGGCCGCCTGTCTCGCATTTTGTTTTCCCATCTGTGTGATGTGACAACAGAAATAGCACTAGGGGGGGCTATTTTCGCACAGGCCCCCGGTTTGGTGTTATTTTGATCACTAATCCTATCTATGGGAGATACCAGGTGAAAGGCGAGGGGGGATGGGTGGAGCGACTTTTGTTGGTGTATCAGGAGTCGGCTTGTGCGGGGCACCCACGTGCACAATCAGCTGTTTAACTCCTCGATGTTTGGCCAAAACATTAGGAAGGAGTGACGTTATCTCAGACACAGTGGAGCTGGCAAAAGTGTGTTGATATTTACGTGTGTCACATGACGTATTGCAGAGTCACCAATCAGGACAAGCCCTATCGGTGACCTTGACGTTTGACACAGATTCTCTCTGTCTGCTGCCTTTTGGCCACATCATGTCTTTTTTCATTCACTTCGGTCTCTGAAAGTGGTCAAAATCAGTTTGTAAGCTGTATTTTAGGTGACTTTACATTATCTTTGTATCGTTTAGGCTTTGCACCGAGTTTGTTCCAAGATACAGCCTGGTCTTTCCGGTCTCGAGACAATTTTGGGAAGGACACAGTCTCTCTCCGATTTAGGTTGAAAGTAGCTGTTTTTCTTCTTCAAAATGTGGACTTCTTACCACTGGATGACACCGGAATTGTACCTTTCTATCACTGTTGTAGTTATAGTTTTCGCTTGTGTCCAGAAGAGGGCGACGAACTACAACAACAAACTTCAGCCACTCCCTCTCTCTTTAGCCAATGAAACGTGTCATTTCTGTGTCTGATGGTGCTTTTATTTATCTCTACATCTAATTTTTTCCATACATGTCTTTATTATGATGCGTTTGTTTTAACTCAAGTGAATCTGAACAGCTGAAAGTACACGCGAAATGCCGCTGTGCCGCGCCGCAATGTGAGAGCGCAATGAGGAATGTGGGACGACTGCATTAGAGTGCTGTTAATTACCCCTGACAAATCTACTTGATTTAAGCTCCAGACTAAAACTGAAGCTGTTCCTGAACACTTTGGAGCACAAACAAGCGGCCGGACTCTTTGTGGAGACGAGACTCTGTAGATTCGGTGACTCCGGAGCCCGTTTTACTTTAGGTTTGATTGATTCACGCTCCTGTGTGGAGTACAAACTGGAGTCTCGGAGAGTTTTAATGTGGAGAGAAGTTTATATTTTATCTTTGTCACACTTTACAAAACCAATTCAGTTTAAAATGACACTTTTTGTGCTTTTTTTAATGTCTTACTTTTACTACAGTTATTCGTTTTTCCGCATGCATCTGTACTGTGTAACGTGTATCAGATGGAAAAATACACTTAAGTCAAGGTTTGGGAGCACTGTACCTGTTTGAAAATGTACTTTTAGAGTGAAAATGTCAGTCTCTCTAACTGATTTCGAGCAATATAAATGCGTGAAAAGTAATGATCTGGATTTTTTTTAATTTAATTTATTTTTAATGAATAGATTTCCAAATTTTCAAGCTGTTTTTTTAAATATGTAAAAAAATAACCCTCTGCCTTTTCTTAGTCAAGAAAAGTACTTTGATTTAGCAAGTAGAAAGCTAAATATTTTACGTTCAGTACAATATTTTATTACTTTTGTACTTTGTTACTTTCCAAATATGAGTACTTCTGCCGCCACTGCACGGCGGCCATGTTGGAAAAGATGCAGGACAAAGAGGAGGCGCAATATTTAAACAGATTTATTTACATTTTAATTGCAAAGCCGTACAAAAGTCTTTGAGCCGCAGTCGGGACACAACACAATCCAATCAAAGCATTCATTCCATCATTTACCAGATAAAAAACGTATATTCCATACTTTTAACATACTCCAGCAATAAAAAACAAACAATTCATTTTCTTCATAATCCAACTCTTCGTAAAAATAACCAGCAGGTGGCAGTGTCGTTCAGCGGAATCACAAATCGGGGGGGAAAGGCACCATTTATTTACAGAAATGTTGAACCTGTGATCACTTTGTCGGCATAAACGTGCGCTGACCTCATCTTAAAGCCGCGCTACGCCACTTTCCCGGTGGCGCGTCGGGTCGTAATGTCCCGCAGTGTGGCATTAAACTCGTCATTCCCGCATTTGATCCGCGACAGGGGTTTTTTGCTGCTCGAAAACGGCGCGAGAAGCGTGAATTCCTGCTGTGAGCGGCGGCGGCCCTGCACAGATCCGACCTGTAACTCGGCCCGGTGGTGTTGCCGTGGAGACATCGAAAGGTTTAGTGCCAAACGGTGGGAAACCCGAGGCCGAGCGGCGGGCGAACGAACGACGCCGTTTGAAAGGCGCCGAGCTCAATCTCGGTAACAATATTCAGTCGATATTCAGACGATATTCAGTCGATATTCAGTCGATATTCAGTCGATATTTCAACGACGCATCAGGAAAGCGCTAAAACGTGCCCGTGAATGTCTCGGTCAAGGTTCAAATGTCGCAGAAAACGTGAATGAACCGTAAAATGAACCACAAAACTGCAGAAATGTCGCTGTATCTTCTTGTTTTCAGAGATTAAACACTTTTTTTCATCCTAATCGTTTCAATTACAGACGATAAACTCGACATGATTAATTTTCTGATTCATCTCCCGCATCTAATTGAGCTTTGAGACGGTTTTTGTTTCATGTGAATGGGCCACAGAGATAACAAACATGAACCAGGTCAAGTTGGACCACCCATGTGACTAAAACGCAGTAAATAACATTATGTAAAAGTTTGGCAACGTTTTTAGGTTCAGAATTCCACTTCCTGATCGTAAATGACTAAGTAATGGACATTCCGTAACCTAGCAACAATGTTAAGCACACGCTGGGCCGAAACAAATCCGATGTGGACATTTTTTGGCAGAAATTATGATTTGACGAATACAAACACCTTTAGTTTAACGTCATCGTGTCTTTTATAACATATTTTCAGCTTTTCTTAAACTATCATTTATATGTACAACAGGTATTATTCTTTTTCTTATTTTTATTTGTATTCTATTTTTTTATTTGTATTTTCTTTTCTTTTTAATTATTCTTCCTTTTTTATTTTTATCCTTATAAAAATAAAAGTAGAAAAATAATATTAATAAAAAGAAAGAGTAAAAAGAAAAAGGAAGAAGAAAAAAAAGAAAAATAATAATAACAAGAAAAATAATAATAACATAAAAAATGATATTATTTTTCTTCTTTCTATTTTTTTTTATTATTTTTCTTCTTTTTATTATTATTATTATTAATTTTCTTCTTTTTATTTGTATTCTTCTTTTTATTAATATTATTTTTCTTCTTTAATTTTTAATCTTTAATTATTTTCATTTTATTTTATTTTCTCTCATTTTTATCTTTATTATTCCTACCCGTACATAACTCACTCCCACGCGGGCCCTGTCCGTCAGATGCCCTCCCATCCTCATGTCGCTGTAGTTTAACTAAGATAAAAGGTTAAAATGTCCATTATTAATCTGCAGATTTTATGTTGCGCGGCGTTTCTCATTCATAAAAGAGACGATGCAAATTCCTTAATCCAACCAAGATTTATGCGCTCGAATCTTGACAGTGAAGTTAAAAAGTAAAAACACTAAGTAAGTGAGATTATTGATCTTATTTTGGCCTAAAACAAATGCATTTTTTCAGTTTAAATGAGGTGTAATAAGGCGTATAAAATATAAATAGTTTTTTGTGACAGTCTGAGCAGAATCTTTGGGAAACGTGCCGAGGTTGGACTAATTAAAATGAAATTAAAGTACTTTTTTTCTTGAAAATTCTGCAAAATTTAGTTTTCCTTCACTTTGTCTTTTTTTTTTAATTTTTTTTTTTTTAATAAAGTATTTGAAAAGTATTGAAAATGGACAGATTTGAATAACTTTGGACCAAATACAACTTAAATGTTGGCCTTTTTATGTCGTAATTGTACTTGTTTTGTCATTGTGCCTTTATTACTATTCATTATTTATGTTTTTTTCTCTCGTTGTTTTCTGTTGTTTTACATTTCTATTATTTTTCTTTTAAACTAAAAAAAAAAAAACACAAATATATACATGAAAGAAAAGTGTTGAAATATGTGCACGCTCCGAAAAATCCACGCAATTTCGAGGTTTTTTTGTTTTTGTTTTTTTTGCGTCAAAGCGAAAGCAGCGCTCTGATTGGCCACGCTGGGGTGGTCCATCCCAGTTTCACCGTTTGACAAAAGCTCTTTTTAAAAACCGTGACAAACACTTGAAACTACTGCGTGTGAACATTAAAAACACGTGATAAAGAGTTTAGACGGATGCAAACACACTAAAGTCCGACCGGTGCCGTTTGGTGCTTTTTCTCGTTGTCTTTTTTGGGGTTTTTTTTGCGGTTGTGGCGTGACTTGAACAGAAGCGGGTTCTTCAGCTGGCCATCCACAGCGTGAAGGGAAGCAGCAGAGCGGGCGTTACCGTGGAGCACGAGGACCCGGAGACCACCAGAACCAGGACCGCGAGCAGGAGCGAGGCCAGCAGAGTCCTCGGGTCCCGGACCACGGACTTCAGCCAAGAACAGAACTGGAAGACACACGAACAATAGGAGACGGCCAAAATGATGATAATAATGAGAATAATAATAACAGCAATAATAATAATAATGATGATAATAGTAATAATAATGATAATAATGACAATAATAATAATAACAGCAGCAATAATAATAATGATAATAGTAATAATAATGAGAATAATAATAACTGCAATAATAATAATAATGATGATAATAGTAATAATAATGAGAATAATAATGACAATAATAACAATAACAGCAGCAATAATAATGATGATAATAGTATAGTATACAAGGGGGGAGTTTCTGTTGAAACAAACAACTCTTGCTACTTCAGGAAGGCTCCTCCCAATGGGCGGGTCTTACCACAGAACAGTATTAATATCGGAGTTCTCGACCTAAATTCTTTTATTGACAATGACTCTTGGATGAAGTCGAAACGTCTATTTTTTCTAACTGAGTCCAGATGAAACAACTGAAGCTTTTTCTACTATGGAACACGCCTGGACGAATGAGGGATTACACCGACAGTAATAATAATGATAATAATAATGATAATAATGACAATAATAATAATAACAGCAGCAATAATAATAATGATAATAGTAATAGTAATAGTAATAATAATTGGGTGCACGGTGGCAAAGGCGGTTAGCGCTCTTGCCTCCCAAGAAGGAGATCATGGATTCCCGGACCAGATTAATCACATGATCTCTCTGGGTGGAGTCTGCATGTTCTCCCCGTGTTACCGTGGGTTCTCTCCGGGTTCTCCGGCTCCTCCCACCGTCCAAGACATGCATGTGTTAGGCAAAAATTGGTGACTCTAAATTGGCCCTAGTGAATGAATGTGAGAGTGAACTGTCTGTAATGTCTATGTCTCTGTTAGGCCCTGCGACAAGTTGGCCACTGTCCAGGATGTACCCCGCCTAAGGCCCGAAGTTACTGGGATAGGCTCCAGTCACCCGCGACCCCAAAAAAGGGAACAAGCGGTAGAAAATGGATGGATGGATGGATGGATAATAGTAATAATAATGAGAATAATAATAACTGCAATAATAATAATGAGAATAGTAATAATAATGAGAATAATAATAATAACAGCAATAATAATGATAATAGTAACAATAATGAGAATAATCATTATGATAATGAAAATAATAATGAGAATAGTAATAATAATGATAATAATAATAATAATCACAGCAATAATAATAACAACAGCAATAATAATAATAATGATAATAATAACCAGTATAATAATAATGACACTAATAATAATGAGAATAATAATAATGATAATAATAACCAGAATAATAATAGTAATAATAATGAGAATAATAATGATAATAACAATAATTAGAGCCGCGGAGCGGGGATGATGAGTGAAATATGAGCTCCGCAGATCATTTCCAATAGACGTGACTTGTCCTTGAAAAAACAGGAAATTAAGTATTTTTTGAGGGCGTGTTACGCAGAGACCGTAGAGAATATCAATATTCTTTTGGATATGTATTAAATTTCAATGTCTTTAGATGCAAAAGGTGTTGTTTTGAGCTCGATCGAACAGAAAACCTAGGACAAGTACGATTTTGAAAAAAAAAATCAAGCGTGGCGGTGCCTCTTTGATTCGACATGGCTGACTTCCTGTTTATCATAGAGCGATGCTGACAGGTACGTTTTACTCCTCTAAGGTCAGAGGTCAAAGGTCGCTCTATCACTGTTCCAAGTTTCATGTGCCTAGGCCAAAGATGAAGCGTTTCATGTTTTTTCTTTTTTAAACTAGTCGGCACTGTTGCGACGGGCGTTCTCACAACCTCCATTTTATTGGAGTTTGGGCCGAGCCGATCGCGTCTATGACCACATGTGACCTATGACCCCATGTGTGACCTATGACCCCATGTGTGACCTATGACCCTATGTGTGACCTATGTCCCCATGTGTGACCTATGACCCCATGTGTGACATTCATCAATGTTCAGGGGGTCAAAAATGTTGTGATAAAATTACCATGCAAGAACAATAATAAGAATAAATATAGCCGCGCCGCCGCCACGCTGCAAGAGGAGGGGGCGCTAACGCGCCCCAATTGTCCTTTTATTACTCCCGAGAAAAACTCCAGAGTCATAATTAGCCATTTTTGAACCAATATGGCCGACATTTGGTTGGGTGGACGGCGTTGCCGTAATAATATTTTTTACTTCTCTTGTCACCATCTACCTCTGCGCCAAATTTCATGATTCTACGATCAGATTTTTTGGGGGTAATTTCCTATCTCTCAATGCATTTTTGGTACATTTGGGGGCGCTGACGCGCCATTTTTTTAAATTTTAGAAAAGGGAGATAGCCAGAATGTAGAGAGGCACGATTTTTAGAGGTGTGCAAATTTTTGTGACTTTTTGTCAATGTTCACTGGGTGAAAAATAGGGGGGTTTGTCCCGAGAAGAAAGAAGAAAGAATAATATTCCGGTGTGAAAACAATGTTTCCCATTTTTCAAATATCATAAACTATACATTTTCGGATGAAGACCGCAAAGCGCTTGTTTAGTGCGCACTTTTGCACGGGCTTCGCCCGTTTACAACGGTAATGTTCCATTTTCCTACTACTAATTAGTATGCACGGGGCGTGCGTGAGTGAAGGAGTGCGTTAGTGAGTGTTTGGAAGTGGGCGAGCGCTTCGATTTCGTGCGCACTACGTGCGCACTTTCGCAGCCGTGCCTGCGGAACTAATAGGCCTCTCGCCAGCTTGTGGCGCTCGAGCCTAATAATAAGAAACCATGGCAAGAACAAAGACTCGTTCCATTCCATAGAATGGCTCGAGCCAATAATGAGAATAATAATAATAATAATAATGATATAATAATAATAATGATAATATTAATGATAATAATAAAGGTGAACAGCTGCAGGGACGCGGTGCTCGATCCTCGGACGTTGGGCTTGTGTTCGATCTGGGATTGTCAAAAGTGTCAAAAATCACACACTGAGTGAGTCTGAGTCAAGTCCAAGTCCAAGTCCTCCAAACACACAATGTGTCACAATGTTTTGCAATTCAAATTGCAAAACATTTTGTGAACGGTTCATAAGTCCAGGGCTCGTCTGAGCCAAGCGTCGACTGTGAAGCGAAAACTGCACTAAAAACACTGGTCCAGTCCAAGTCGAGTCCAGGTCGAGTCCAAGTCGAGTCCAAGTCGAGTCCAAGTCTAGTCCAAGTGGAGTCCAGGTCGAGTCGAGTCAAGTCCAAGTGGAGTGGATATAAGCGTTGTCATGACAACAAGTAAACATTTCAAAAGCAGCAGCATTTTTTCCTCATTTCAAGTTAGAAATGTCTTTTTCTTATTTTTCCAGTAAAACAAGATATTTTATGCTTGTTCCCGTGACGATCTCACTTTAGTCCAAATAGACTCAAAACAAGATAAATTGCATTCATTTCTTCTCATCTTATTTTAAAGGGTCTGAAACCATCAGAACTAGAGACTCCTTTGACTTAAATTGTGAGAAAATCAAACGTTTGTGTTCGGATTATTGAGGAGAAACATTATTATTCCGTCTGGTTCATGAAATTAAACGTTTTGAATGAAAAAAGTCTTGATATTAATATTCTGAGCATTTTCTGATCGTTTTGGCAAAAGAAAATGGAATTATTTCAACTGGACAAAAGTTTGAGAGTGAATCTGTTTAAATATCCAAATGTACTTCATATTGTGAGTGTTTTTGAAGATGTTGTGCAGAATCTGAATGTGGAGTTTGGCGCTTTGACTTAAAAATGCCACAAAAAACAGCTGAATTTAAACAAAATCTAAAAATGAATCTGTTTCAAAGGTGTTATTTCTGCACTTTTCACATTTGTCTGATGATCAAACCTCAGAATAACACGTTTTTGACATAATATCGTTTGAATATCGCCCAAAACATATCGATATATTCATCATTTTAACCCTATGAAACCTAAACCAGGACGAGATCTGTATAAAACTTGCATTTTGCAGTTTGGACCTCGACAAACATGACAGAACTGACACTTTGTAATGAATATTTTCCCTTTTTCCAGATTCTAAACCTGTTTTTTTATTCAAAAGTGAAAGAATTTGTTCACCAATTTCTCAAAAAGTTAATTCCACGTTAAACTCAGATTAAAGTTGTTTCTTTCTTTGTTTAGACAATTTCTGGGTTTAGTTTCGGTCCTAGTTTAGTCCTGGTTTAGTCCCGGTTTGGTTCTGGTTCAGTCCCGGTTTAGTCCCGGTTTAGTCTCAGTTTAGTCCTGGTTTAGTCCTGGTTTAGTCTCAGTTTAGTCTCAGTTTAGTCCCGGTTTAGTCCTGGTCCTGCAAACAGAGTCCTGTTGTCCGTCGGGCCCCTAATGATCCAGGTTCGCACTGATTACAGGAAGTAACTGAAACCTGAGAGATTCTCCATCCCCCAGTTAGACCTGGTTTAGACCCGGTTTGGACCTGGTTTAGACCCGGTTTGGACCTGGTTTAGACCCGGTTTAGTCCTTGGGCTGGGTTTTGGTTCTGGTCTTGGCCTAGTTTCTGGGCCAAACTCTGAGGAGTCAAAGCGTCTCTTGTTTGAGTTTTTCCGAGTGACACTTTTTCCTTTTGGCTCAATCCAAGAGTTTTACCGGCTCCGAAAGAGAGAGAGCTGAACCAGGACTAAACCAGGACTAAACCAGGACTAAACAGGGACTGAACCGGGACTGAACCAAGACTAAACCGGGACTAAACCGGGACTGAACCAGGACTGAACCAGGTCTGAACCAGGACTGAGAACTTGGTCAAAGACTTGGACAAAGTTGTGCTACAGCCCAAACCTGCAGGTCTAAACCAGGTCCAGGTCTAAACCAGGTCCAGGTCTAAACCAGGTCCAGGTCTAAACCAGGTCCAGGTCCAGGTCTAAACCAGGTCCAGGTCTAAACCAGGTCCAGGTCTAAACCAGGTCCAGGTCTAAACCAGGTCCAGGTCTAAACCAGGTCCAGGTCTAAACCAGGTCCAGGTCCAGGTCTAAACCAGGTCCAGGTCTAAACCAGGTCCAGGTCTAAACCAGGTCCAGGTCTAAACCAGGTCCAGGTCCAGGTCTAAACCAGGTCCAGGTCTAAACCAGGTCCAGGTCTAAACCAGGTCCAGGTCCAGGTCTAAACCAGGTCCAGGTCTAAACCAGGTCCAGGTCCAGGTCTAAACTAGGTCCAGGTCTAAACCAGGTCCAGGTCTAAACCAGGTCCAGGTCCAGGTCTAAACCAGGTCCAGGTCCAGGTCTAAACCAGGTCCAGGTCTAAACCAGGTCCAGGTCCAGGTCTAAACCAGGTCCAGGTCTAAACCAGGTCCAGGTCTAAACCAGGTCCAGGTCTAAACCAGGTCCAGGTCCAGGTCTAAACCAGGTCCAGGTCTAAACCAGGTCCAGGTCTGAACCCCGCGCGGCAGAGGTGCTGATGCGCGTGAACTTAAAGTAATTGAAAAAGCCAATCAAAGGCGCGTGCTCGTGCGCGCTCACCTGTTCGGTCTGCAGGCTGCGCGCGTGCCCGTAGCGGCAGTGCGTGACAAAGTGCTCACAGTTGTTCCACAGGAGGCTGTAGGACACGGGCCCCAGGAGCCGCTCCGCGCGCAGCGCAGACTCTTCGCCGCGCAGCGGCGCGCACTGCGCGTCCCCGCGGTTCAGGAGGATGTGCGCGCCGTACGCAAAGTCCTCCACCGAGTCCACGCGCACGCTCGCGCTCTTGGACAGCACGCCCAGGAGCAGGCGCGTGTTCGTGACCATGCGCTGCACGTGCCGCGGGTCCGCGGTCACGAGCGGCAGCGCGTCAGGGATGAGGTGCGCCACGCGGCCGTCGCCCATGTAGATCCCGAAGTGCGTGAAGAGCGTGCGCGGCACCTCCAGCAGGTCCCCGCGTGAGAACCGGCTGCACGAGACATTGTCCCGCCGCGCGCACGCCACGGGCTCGCGCTCTACGTGCACGAGCCGCGGCAAAGAGACGTTAATGTGCGCGAGCAGAAACAAGCGCTCCAACAGAAACAACAGCGTGTCCAGCATCACGCGCGTCAGACCCGGACTGAACTAGGACTGAGACCAGACCAAGACCAAGACCCCAGAGTCCAGATCTGGTCCGGGATGAAGGGGCGGGGTTTAAGTTCTCCTCAGAGTCAGAGAGAGACACGCGCGCGCGGAGAGAGAGGAAAACCACACCTCAGACCTGGGACTCATCCAGCCCCTGAACCTGGAAGAGACTAAACCTGGTCTGACCCCTGCTCCTGGTGTGTGGAGCCCAGTGTGGACCCCCGCGGGGCCTGTGTCAGATCCAGCTGCAGGGGTCTAATCTGGACCTAATCCCGATAATCCTATAATCCCTCATATCCAAGACTAAAGTCCAGACTAAAGTCCAGACTTAAGTCCAGACTAAAGTCCAGACTTAAGTCCAGACTAAAGTGAGTCTGCAGAAGTCTCTCAGTTTGGTCCTGGTCCTGGTCCAGCCCGAGTCTGAGTCTGAGCCTGGACTGAACACCTGAAAGAGCTCAGTATTGGTCAACAGTGTTTCTCTGATCAGCTGCAGGCCCCGCCCCCCCGCAGTGAACCATTCTTCTGTTGTTACTGTTTCAGCCTAAACCCATTAAAGCTGTCAATCAAACCCTGAGAGCCCAGAGGAGGAGAGAGGGGGAGAGAGGAGGAGAGAGGGGGAGAGAGGAGGAGAGAGGAGGGGAGAGGAAGAGCGGAAGAAAGAGGAGAGAGGAGGGAGGAGCAGAGAAGAGGAGGAGAGAGGAGGTGCGAGGAGGAGAGAACAGAGAGGAGGAGAGAGGAGACAGGAGCAGAGAAGAGGAGAGAGGAGCATAGAGGAGGAGAGAGGAGGAGACAGGAGGAGAGAGGAAGAGCGAAAGAAAGAGGAGGAGAGAGGGGGGAGGAGCAGAGAAGAGGAGAGAGGAGGAGACAGGAGGAGAGAGGAGGAGACAGGAGCAGAGAGGAGGAGAGAACGGAGAGGGGAGAGAGGAGGGGAGAGGAGGAGAGAACAGAGAGGAGGAGAGAGGAGCAGAGAGGAGGAGAGGAGGAGAGAGGAGGAGACAGGAGGAGAGAGGAGGAGAGAGGAGGAGACAGGAGCAGAGAGGAGGAGACAGGAGCAGAGAGGAGGAGAGAAGAAAACGTTTTGGGATAAAGAAAGAATGAAACATTAATATTTGCACAAGTTTGATGATAAATTCAGTTTTATTCTGACTTTGGAGAAACAGAAAAGGACAAAAACAGGATCTGAGGGGAAAAAAGCACGAGAAAAATGACTTTTTCACGTTCAATGTTGAAAAATAAGATGCAATCAATAATGTTTCATTTCATGAGTCGTTTGCACAAAGACGTGACAATTAAAAAGCGCTTATGCAAAATATTCAGCAAATCTGTCCATTTTCTGGAGATTTTTCTCCCGTTTGTTTTACACAAATGCAAATGTTTAATTCAAAGTGATTTTTAGGGGTTAAAAATGTCACAAACTGAGACAAAGCAGCTTCGGCTGATAAATGGCTTCAGACGCCAAGGATTGTGGGAACAAGAGTGACGGATGGACAAAACATGAATGGAATATGCAAATGAGACATCGCCACGGAAACCAAGATTAGGAACGGGTTAAAGTTAGACCTGGTTTAGTCCTGGATTGGACCGGCTTTGGTTATGATTAGGACTCGGTTTATTCCTGACTATTTTGTTCTAGTTTAGTCCTGGTTTAGTCTTGGTTTAGTCCTGGTTTAGTCCTGGTTTAGTCCTGGTTTAGTCCTGGTTTAGTCCTGGTTTAGTCTTGGTTTAGTCTTGGATTAGTCCTGGTTTAGTCTTGGTTTAGTCTTGGATTAGTCCTGGTTTAGTCTTGGTTTAGTCCTGGTTTAGTCTTGGTTTAGTCCTGGTTTAGTCCTGGTTTAGTCTTGGTTTAGTCTTGGATTTGTCTTGGTTTAGTCTTGGTTTAGAACTGGTTTAGTCCTGGTTTAGTCCTGGTTTAGTCCTGGTTTAGTCCTGGTTTAGTCCTGGTTTAGTCTTGGTTTAGTCTTGGATTAGTCCTGGTTTAGTCTTGGTTTAGTCTTGGATTAGTCCTGGTTTAGTCTTGGTTTAGTCCTGGTTTAGTCTTGGTTTAGTCCTGGTTTAGTCCTGGTTTAGTCCTGGTTTAGTCTTGGTTTAGTCCTGGTTTAGTCCTGGTTTAGTCCTGGTTTAGTCTTGGTTTAGTCTTGGATTTGTCTTGGTTTAGTCTTGGTTTAGAACTGGTTTAGTCTTGGTTTAGAGCTGGTTTAGTCTTGGTTTAGACTTTAATTATTTTCTTTCATCCTTGTTTTAGTCCTGAAAATCTAGAAAGTATAATTGAAAAGGCCTAAATCTAGACTAAACCCTGATCCCAGACTTAAGCAGGACTAAACCCTGATCCCAGACTTAAGCAGGACTAAACCCTGATCCCAGACTTAAGCAGGACTAAACCCTGATCCCAGACTTAAGCAGGACTAAACCCTGATCCCAGACTTAAGCAGGACTAAACCCTGATCCCAGACTTAAGCAGGACTAAACCCTGATCCCAGACTTAAGCAGGACTAAACCCTGATCCCAGACTTAAGCAGGACTAAACCCTGATCCCAGACTTAAGCAGGACTAAACCCTGATCCCAGATTTAAGCAGGACTAAACCCTGATCCCAGATTTAAGCAGGACTAAACCAGGTCTAAAACGGGGAGAAATCTTTATTAATCTGCAGTTTTTGTGGCACGGTTGAATACAGAGGGATGAAGGATGCTTTGGCTCCCGCTCCGTCCGTTCTTCCTTCGTCGCCGGGGTCAAGACCGGGCGCGTGACCTCTGACCTTCGGAGGAGGTGAGCGTTTTGGCGGGTCGGTGTTGACAGGAAGAGCAGGCGTCTTGAGCCTCGTTAGCGTTCCGGGCAAGCGTTAGCGACGGCGCGCTAACAGCTGCTGTCGACGAGCGTTTTCACACCAGACACGGACGGACTCGAGAATGTACTACTACTACTACTACTACTACTACTACTACTACTACTACTACTACTACTACTACTACTACTACTACTACTACTACTACTACTACTACTACTACTACTACTACTACTACGACTCTAACCAAGGCCTGCCTCCCTGCTCTCATCCCCCATCTCACCACCCTCTTCAACCAGTCTTTATCCCTCGGCCATGTTCCTTCCATCTACAAACTGGCCTCCATCACCCCCGTCCTCAAAAAACCCACCCTAGACTCCGCCAACCTCTCCGACTACCGCCCTATCTCCAACCTGCCGTTCCTCTCAAAAACGCTGGAACGCATCGTCGCCGCCCAACTTCACACCCACCTCCAGTCAAACAACCTCTATGAACCCCTCCAATCTGGCTTCCGCCCACTTCACAGCACTGAAACAGCCCTGGTCAAAGTACTCAACGATCTCCTCACCTCTGCAGACTCCGGGGCCCTCAACATCCTGTTACTACTAGACCTCAGCGCAGCCTTTGACACTATAAACCATTCCATCCTCCTACAAAGGCTGCGCCAACTGGGTGTTGAGGGCTCTGCACTTGACTGGCTCACATCCTACCTCACCAACAGGCAAGAGTTCATTTCCCTCTCCGGTCACTCATCCACCCTCTCCCCAGTAACGCAGGGGTCCCCCAGGGCTCAGTCCTCGGCCCCCTCCTCTTCATCTGCTACATCTTCCCCCTTGGTCACATCCTCCGCCAACTCAACCTGGACTTTCACTACTACGCTGACGACACCCAGATATACCTCACCACCAAATCCACCCAAAACCCTCCCCTCAGCCACATCGAAACCTGCATCTCTACAATAAAATCATGGCTCACTCTCAACTTCCTCAAACTGAACAGTGACGAAACAGAGCTCCTCCTCATTGGCACCAAATCCACTCTCAATAAAACTGGTCCCTTTTCACTCAGCATCGACACCTCGACCATCACCCCCTCTACCCTGGTACGCAATCTCGGTGTCATCATGGACCCCACCCTCTCCTTCACTCCCCATGTCAGCCACATCGTCAAGACCTCATACTTCCACCTCCGCCGCATCGCCAAAATCCGACACTGCCTCACCCTCCCCGCTGCTGAATCCCTCATCCATGCCTTCATCTCCTCCCGCCTCGACTACTGCAACTCCCTCCTCACTGGCATCTCCTCCCATTCCCTCCATAGACTCCAAATGGTCCAAAACTCCGCTGCCCGCCTCCTCACCCACACCCGGTCCCGTGATCACATCACTCCCGTTCTCCGCTCTCTCCACTGGCTCCCCATCAAGCAGCGCATAAACTTTAAAATACTCCTCCTCACCTTCAAAGCTCTTCACCACCTTGCCCCCCCCTACCTGTCTGACCTCCTCATCCCCCACCGCCCCACCCGAGCTCTCCGATCCTCCTCCTCTCTCACCCTGGCTGCACCAACATCCCGACTCAAAACTTTTGGCGACAGAGCATTCTCCCGAACAGCACCCCGACTCTGGAACTCCCTCCCCCAACCTGTCCGCCACTCTCCCTCACTCACAACATTCAAATCCCGCCTAAAAACATACCTCTTCACCCAAGCCTATGACCTCCCCTACCCCTAGCCTCCTCTACCCCATTGCCTACTCTTCTACCCCCTGTTACATCCCCATCTTTTTCTCTCTACTTCTTCTGTCTTGTTCATTTTATCTGTATATTAATGTGTTCTGTACGTGTTGTCCCCCCTGTCTGTAAATACCCCCCCCCCCCTTTTTTATTATGTTCAGCGTCTTTGGGTCACTGAAAAGCGCTATATAAAAAATAAAATAAAATAAAAGTTATTATTACTACTACTACTACTACTACTACTACTGCTGCTGCTACTACTACTACTACTGCTGCTGCTGCTGCTACTACTACTACTACTACTACTACTACTACTACTACTACTACTACTACTACTACTACTAGTGTTCTGAGACGTTATTGGCAGAAATGACACTTTTCAGGCCACGTTTGTGAACAATGTTTATAACAAGTTTATAACAAGTTTATAACAAGTACAGAACGTGAACGCTCGTTGCTTCCCGTAGAAACGATCTGTGACGTACGCTGACGCGAACAGACCGATCAAGAAAAAAGAAAGGTACTACTACTACTACTACTACTACTACTACTACTACAAGCTTCAACTACTACTACAAGCTACTACTACAAGCTTCTACTACTACAAGCTTCAACTACTATTACTACTACTACTACAAGCTTCTACTACTACAAGCTTCAACTACTACTACTACTACTACTACAAGCTTCTACTACTACAAGCTTCAACTACTACTACTACTACTACTACTACAAGCTTCAACTACTACTACAAGCTACTACTACAAGCTTCTACTACTACAAGCTTCAACTACTACTACTACTACAAGCTTCTACTACTACAAGCTTCAACTACTACTACTACTACTACTACTACAAGCTTCAACTACTACTACTACTACTACTACTACTAGCTACTACAAGCTACTACTATAAGCTTCAACTACTACTACAAGCTACTACTACTACAAGCTTCAACAACTACTACTACTACTACTACTACTACTACTACTACTACAAGCTTCAACTACTACTACAAGCTACTACTACAAGCTTCTACTACTACAAGCTTCAACTACTACTACTACTACTACTACTACTACAAGCTTCAACTACTACTACAAGCTACTACTACAAGCTTCTACTACTACAAGCTTCAACTACTACTACTACTACTACTACTACTACTACAAGCTTCAACTACTACTACTACTACTACTACACAAATGTGCGTGATGTAGCACATGCTAATGATTAGCATTGTGATTAGCGCAGGCTGAACAGAATGAACTCTTCTGCGTGTCTAAATATTAATTACAATTGTAAGTGATTTTGAGCTTTTATTGCTCACTTTGATGAAGGTCTTTGGCCGTTAAAGGCGCGTAAAGTCGTAAAAAAGCCGTATAAGTGTTCTGAGACGTTATTGGCAGAAATGACACTTTTCAGGCCACGTTTGTGAACAATGTTTATAACAAGTTTATAACAAGTACAGAACGTGAACGCTCGTCGCTTCCCGTAGAAACGATCTGTGACGTACGCTGACGCGAACAGACCGATCAAGAAAAAAGGAAACAAATATTCTGGATTCAACTCATTAACACACGTTTTATTTTTTTTGCAGTGTTAAAAAATATGCACAGAATTTACACATTTATTGAACATATTCTCGTTAAATCACAACAATGAGCAGGATTTAGGATTCTGAAAAGCACCGAGTATTTTAGACATAAACTTAGACATACAAGAGACATTTGTATTGTATTTGTTATTTTTGCAGTCGTCTTTATTTTCGGTTAATTTTTCCGACTCTTTTGTCTGTGGAGTGTTTCTGGACATTTAAAGTCGGTCGCGTGGCCGTTGACAACATTCAAAGGGTCCTTTCTCTCGACACCTGAAACCCAAACACTTCCTGTTCCTCCTGACCTTTGCCCTCTCGGCGCTGACCCCGGCTCGACTCAAATCCACACCAGACGTTCGGAATCTCCCCCCCCAAAAAAAGAAAAGGAACAAAAGGCTTTTTCCTCCGCCCACACCCCGTTTGGCACTGTTGCCACGGCCGCCCCGGGACGCGAGGACGGCGGCGTGGCGGCCGTTCTGCACCGACCGCACGGTTAGACTGTGTGACGCGTTCGGTCGAGCGCGACGACGGATTTATCTGTGCGCGGACTGCAACAGAGGACGTACAGTACTTCAAATACACAGTACTTCAAATACACGGTACTTCAGATGCACGGTACTTCAGATGCACGGTACTTCAGATGCACGGTACTTCAGATGCACGGTACTTCAGATGCACGGTACTTCAGATGCACGGTACTTCAGATGCACGGTACTTCAGATGCACAGTACTTCAGATGCACGGTACTTAAAATACACGGTACTTAAAATACACGGTACTTAAAATACACGGTACTTCAGATACACGGTACTTCAAATACACAGTACTTCAGATGCACGGTACTTCAGATGCACGGTACTTCAAATACACGGTACTTCAAATACACAGTACTTCTCTGTCCCTATAATAGCTGTAAATAAGAGTGTTATTACTATTTTTATTAAGAGTATAAGAGTGTTTCTACAAGAGTTTTCTATAAGTTATCTGTTCTTATTATTTACTTCTGTACCTACTCTGTGATGCAACACTGGAATTTCCCCATTGTGGGACAAATAAAGTCTCATCTCATCTTCTAATGCACTTGGACGAGTCGGCTGCGTTCACGGAATCAACAATGTGACGTCACGTTTCCAAAGGAGGGCGGGGCCTGTTTAACTGTACGCGTGAGTCTCGGCCAATAAGAAGCCTTTACCATGATTATGATGATGATTTATGATGCTTTATTATTATGATTATTTATGCAGATGTATTATTATATTTATGATGTGATGTCAGTACACGTCATCTGCGTGTACTGCGTGTACATGCAGGTGGCAGTTTTGGTGTCAGACGCCATTAAAAACAACAACGTTGATGATAATTCATTATTGATTTATGATGATTTAATTATTATTCATGATTTTTTCATGATGATATATGACGATTTCTAATGATTTATGATGATGATTTTTTATGATGTATTATTGAATGATTTATGATGATTTTGATGATTTATGATAATGAATTCTGACGATTATTTTTGATTTTGTATCATTATTTATGATAATGATTTATGATTAATAATTATAATGATTTATGATGATGATTGTTTCTGTTGTTGTTATGACGATGAGCAGCTAAAGTGAGTTGCCCTCGGTCACGTGGACATAACCCGCTGAGGACATGCGTGTATTGGACATATTTGTGGCGGCCCCTAAACTCTAATAAGACACATTATTCTGGCATCACATACAGTACGTGCAGATCACTCTAAAGCGTGATCTAAAACCATTTCTTTGACACACTTTTACTCGAACGTTCGTGAATCAGTCGAGCTTTGAGTAACAACCACTACAACATGGTCAGAGAAGGTGTCGCTCGGTCCGCCTCCGCTGGCCGTTCCCGTGACGACAACGCGGGGAACGTGACTTGATTTAGTAGTCGTCGTCGTCCACCAGAGATTTCAGGTCGGGCAAACCTCGGAGCTTCAGGTCCAGCAGCATCTGACCCAACGCCTTCCCCTGAGGACACAGGAGGGACTTTCATTTATTTATCTATTTATACAGACAATATAGAATTATGGTCGTGGCTGGAGAGTTGCAGCGCGGTCAAATGGCACTTCCCTTATAGCCTCATGGCTAACCCTAACCCTAACCCTAACCCTAACCTTAACCCTAACCTTAACCCTAACCTTAACCCTAACCTTAACCCTAACCTTAACCCAAACCCTAACCTTAACCCTAACCTTAACCCAAACCCTAACCCTAACCTTAACCCTAACCCTAACCTTAACCCTAACCTTAACCCTAACCTTAACCCTAACCTTAACCCTAACCTTAACCCTAACCTTAACCCTAACCTTAACCCTAACCTTAACCCAAACCCTAACCTTAACCCTAACCTTAACCCTAACCTTAACCCAAACCCTAACCTTAACCCTAACCTTAACCCTAACCTTAACCCTAACCTTAACCCTAACCTTAACCCAAACCCTAA